>NW_025814041.1:574164-680616 GCF_021917145.1 Hypomesus transpacificus
GTGAATATTTGAAACATGCTTGCTTGGCTAATTTCTAGCCAAATTTCCAATGAATGTCTCCCCTCCTCCTGCCCGCGCGTGCTCCACATCCTCACACACTCAGCCTTAACTTACACACGCGCGGGCTTGGCAAGACGCACACGCAACATTTCAGGAGAGTGTGGGCTGACCAAGCCCCCACTCATTCCGTAGTCTCTAGCAAAGGCCTTGTGGATCTTGTAATCTTGGATCTCTTAACAAAAGCTGATCTTTTTGGTATTGCATTTCCAATTTGTATGCAATGGTAAAAAGTTATACAAATCCTGAAACATTGATATATATATATATATATATATATGTGTTTATATATATATAAATCTTTATTTCAGACGCCAAGTTCCACATAAAATAACAGACATAGAGCTATAAAAAAGGGAGTAAAACAAAAACATAAAACATAGATAATACAGTGCATAAAAAGTATGAAGACTTTTGTGCCAATGTAGTCTTAAGTTCCAAGTAATCGATAGCAGCTCTTTAGAGGGTTGACCAGAGCCCCTACTATTCAGTTCTCAGACTTGTCCAGTCGACACATGAAACCATACATCAGTTGTGTCAGGAGTGCCTTACAGGTTGGTACGTGCTTAGACAGAAACAACTGACCAGCACTATGCCACCTAGGCACATTAAGTAGCAATCTAAAAGCATCATTGAAACCATACATCAGTTGTCTCAGGATTGCCTTACAGGTTGGTACGTGCTTAGACACAAACAACTGACTAGCACTATGCCACCTTGGCACATTAAGTAGCAATCTAAAAGCATCATTGTAGGCTACTTTCAGTATCTGTATACTCCTTTTCCTGTACATAGACCACAAATGAGCAGTGTACAATGGTGTTATGTAGGTTCTAAACAGGGAACATTTAACTGAATCTGAGCACATAGAAAACGTCCTTAATAACATACTGGCCTGAGAATATATTTGACAGCGCTGTTGATACATACCGTTGTCATCTGTCCAATCATCAGAAATGACATGGCAGATATTTTATTTCCTCACAAACACCAAGGGGACTGCCAGATAAATAAAAGGTAGGGAAGGTTAATTTCCTGTCCTGATTACTTCTGACTATCATTATGTGGCTTTTCTTTGCATTATATTTTATATCATGATCTAAGCCATACTGAGAGCACACCCATAGCATCTGTTGCAACAGGCTGAGTGGAACCAGATAATCTGCGTACATCAGATGATTGACAATAGATTCACCAACAAGACAGCCTGTATTTGTCTTATTCAGCTGACTTGATAAGTCGTCCATATCCATATTAAACAAAAAGGGAAATCAAATTCCTCCTTGTCGAACTTCGTTACCAACATGGAAAGGAGCTGATACAACATTGTCCCATTTAACATGAAAAGTTTGATTGGCATACGAGAACACCAAAATCCTCACAAGAGGTTTAGGGACACCTCTCGCTATTAGCTTCATAAACGGTTTTCATGACAAATTCGATCGAAAGCTTTGTAAGCATCAATAAAGCATAAAAATACAGATAAATTAAGACTTGTGTACCTGAGACAATCTCCTTCAGAGCATAGATACAGAGATCAGTACCATGTTTTCTTTTAAAACCAAACTGATTTTCTGCAGTCAGAATATACATTTCCAATTTCAATCAAATAATTCTCTCAAACACTTTAGACAAGATACTGGCCAATGCAATGGGTCGATAGTTGTCTATGCTGTTCAGTTTACCAGCCTTATCTTTAACAACAGGCACTAACAGTACTGACATAATAGAGTTCGGTAGAACACCATGAACCATAATTCCAGTGAGACACATGGCTAGAAATGGACTGAGTCTATAACTGGCATTTTTTAGATGCTCTGCAGAAATATAATCCATACCACAAGCTTTGTTGTTGTCTAGCATGTGGATGGCATCATAAATATCTACTGGTCTAACTATCAAGTCTGCAGAGATACCTTTATATTGATTATCAATTCTCACTGTGTTACTTTGAACACAATTATATAGTTTACTGTAGTGCTCATGCCATATATCAGCAATCTTCTCTGGACAACTAACCCCTTTGATAACAGAAGGGAGGGGAGTTCTGTTATTATTTATGATCTTGACCTCCTTCCAGAAGTCAGTAAGATTGTTATTCTGCATCTTTCTGGCCAGCGAGTCTGCTCTCATTGTGTTTTCATTTCTCTAAATGAAACGAGTGCATATTTAAATCTAGCATTTGTGAGGTTTTTGTTATCAAGCAGCACTCACTGTCTGGGTCTGCCTGCCTCTGACCAGACTCTAAAGGCTTCTCTAGCAGCAGCATGTTGCTCAGACACAAACTCATTCCAGACAGGCCGTGCGTTAGGGACCTTACTCTTGTGATTAATAAAAGGTTCACTGGAAGCATAAAGACATTTGACAATATCATCATACATGGCACAGAGCTTTTCAGCATGATGTTTATCCTTGCAGTTCATATTCGTGCACATTAGGGCATCCCTAGAAAATGCAACATCACTATGTAAGCTGTCAGTTAATAGAGAATATCTGTGCCGAACCTCTTTGGTCAATTTTGACCAGTCCAGTTTTCTTGGGGGGCCAGCAACAAGGGTACACTCTCAACATTTAGCAGCATAGCAACTGGTATGTGATCAGTGGTGGCCAGCCCATAACACATCTCTATACTTTCCAGTGAGTCATGAGAATCGGCTGTGGTTACAATATGGTCTAGCCAGGAAGTTGTGTGCCACGTTTCACTTATATAGGTAAAACTTGTATCAGGCAATAACGCTTGATATAATTAATTTAGTTTCATTACAGAACTGCTGCAGATGTTGTGCGAATAAACACTTATCTGACATGTCAGCATTAAAATCACCCATGACATAGACACAACATGAACTATTGTCCTCTATGAAGGACTGAATAAAAGCTAACCTGTTCTGAAATTCATCCTCATGGTCATAGGATTCATATGGTGTGTACACATTTACAATAGTACATTTATTTTCATTGTGATTAAACTCCAACCCAATAGCCCAGTCAACGTTAAGCCACACCACCTTTACCGTTGGGTCATATTTTATGTTCCACAGTATAGCTACACCACCAGCTATCCTCCCACAAACCATTCTCATGCTGAGATCGGTAGTGGACTCTCCAGCACCATGAAAGTTCTTGTGTAGGGAGTTCAATTTGTCCAGATCTTGCTTGGTCATCCAGGTTTCTTGAAGGCAGACAATGTCACTCTCGTCCAGCAATGTGTCCACCACCAAACGTCTTGATCTATCAGCAGCAGTATGTCCTACTCGGAGGCCACGAGCGTTGTAGGATACAACCCGCATTAATGATCTACCACGGACCCATCAGGGCAGCTGGCCGGTGTGTCTGTCTCCCTGGTCTCTACATATAGGCCTACATTCATCCCAGCATCATGACTGAGTTGAAGCTCGGTACCCTGAGAGCGGGGGGTATTCTCTGGTCGAGCTTTTTTGAAAGTATAGACCAAGGGTAATTACCAAACCACAACTGTCCCACCATTACCCATATGTGGCGCTACATTCCACGCCCTAAAGCACAAAGGCTTTCTGGAATGGATAGGCTAACCAAGCCCCCTCCCTTCACTCCTTGAGTTGAAATAAAGGCCCTTGTGGATCCTGGTGGTATTATATTTCAGATTTGGTATCCCATTGGTAATTCTGCAGCATATATTTTTCTATACAGTTCCAATTTGTCAAGAATATACATTTTTCAATGGTTCGCAATGTTTGGAGGAATCCGCCATTACTGCTTGCAGTTATATTTATTATTATTATTCTTGTTCCATGGAAGTCAATGGCAGCCCCTAGAACACTTCGACAACTTTTTGTGAAATTTGGCACACTCATTAAGGACAGTTGATTCTATACCTACACCAAGTTTCATGTCTCCCATTAGACCACTCCAGCGCCACCAATGGGTCAAAGTTGGACTTGTGTTTACACACGCAACTTTTGAACCGTATGACCCATTTTCAAAAATGAGGTACCATTGGATTCCCTGGTTCAAGCCGAGTTCAACGCACCCCATGGCGTCAATTTCCGGTTATGTAGATTTTCCGCTATTTCCGGTTTTATCAAAAACCTTTGAAAGCCTACTCCTCCTACAATTTTTGTCATATCTTCTTCAAAGTTACCAGAGATGATCTTCAGACCAAGCCTCACAAAAGTTATCGAAAATAATTTTGATCCTCGCAACCGTTTGTCCGGTACAGCCAATCAAATTCATCAGAAAAGCCGCCAAACAGGATGTGAAGTCATGTCTCAGCAAATCTTTGAGATATCAACACGAAACTTGGTATATCGATGGAAGACACTACAACATGTTACCGTGTGCAAAGGCAACTTCATATCTCCAAAAATGATTGATATAAAGCAAATTGAACTTATCGCTAACGCTAAAATAATGCTTTACACATCAGCCAGTCAAAAACTGATACTCTGATTCAATCACAAGTTCATATGAAGACTCTTGAGAATGTTTATAACACAAATCTGTGAAAAAGTTGACTGTAAGATCAAAGGTCGATTTTTGGTGAATATTTGAAACATGCTTGCTTGGCTAATTTCTAGCCAAATTTCCAATGAATGTCTCCCCTCCTCCTGCCCGCGCGTGCTCCACATCCTCACACACTCAGCCTTAACTTACACACGCGCGGGCTTGGCAAGACGCACACGCAACATTTCAGGAGAGTGTGGGCTGACCAAGCCCCCACTCATTCCTTGGTTTCTAGCCAAGGCCTTGTGGATCTTGTAATCTTGGATCTCTTAACAAAAGCTGATCTTTTTAGTATTGCATTTCCGATTTTGTATGCAATGGTAAAAAGTTATACAAATCCTGAAACATTGATATATATATATATGTATTTATATATATATAAATCTTTATTTCAGACGCCAAGTTCCACGTAAAATAACAGACATAGAGCTATAAAAAAGAGAGTAAAACGAAAACATAAAACATAGATAATACAGTGCATAAAAAGTATGAAGACTTTTGTGCCAATGTAGTCTTAAGTTCCAAGTAATCGATAGCAGCTCTTTAGAGGGTTGACCAGGGCCTCTACTATTCAGTTCTCAGACTTGTCCAGTCGACACATGAAACCATACATCAGTTGTCTCAGGAGTGCCTTACAGGTTGGTACGTGCTTAGACAGAAACAACTGACCAGCACTATGCCACCTAGGCACATTAAGTAGCAATCTAAAAGCATCATTGAAACCATACATCAGTTGTCTCAGGATTGCCTTACAGGTTGGTACGTGCTTAGACACAAACAACTGACTAGCACTATGCCACCTTGGCACATTAAGTAGCAATCTAAAAGCATCATTGTAGGCTACTTTCAGTATCTGTATACTCCTTTACCTGTACATAGACCACAAATGAGCAGTGTACAATGGTGTTATGTAGGTTCTAAACAGGGAACATTTAACTGAATCTGAGCACATAGAAAACGTCCTTAATAACATACTGGCCTGAGAATATATTTGACAGCGCTGTTGATACATATCGTTGTCATCTGTCCAATCATCAGAAATGACATGGCAGATATTTTATTTCCTCACAAACACCAAGGGGACTGCCAGATAAATAAAAGGTAGGGAAGGTTAATTTCCTGTCCTGATTACTTCTGACTATCATTATGTGGCTTTTCTTTGCATTATATTTTATATCATGATCTAAGCCATACTGAGAGCACACCCATAGCATCTGTTGCAACAGGCTGAGTGGAACCAGATAATCTGCGTACATCAGATGATTGACAATAGATTCACCAACAAGACAGCCTGTATTTGTCTTATTCAGCTGGCTTGATAAGTCGTCCATATCCATATTAAACAAAAAGGGAAATCAAATTCCTCCTTGTCGAACTCCGTTACCAACATGGAAAGCAGCTGATACAACATTGTCCCATTTAACATGAAAAGTTTGATTGGCATACCAGAACACCAAAATCCTCACAAGAGGTTTAGGGAAACCTCTCGCTATTAGCTTCATAAACAGTTTTTCATGACAAATTCGATCGAAAGCTTTGTAAGCATCAATAAAGCATAAAAATACAGATGAATTAAGACTTGTGTACCTGAGACAATCTCCTTCAGAGCATAGATACAGAGATCAGTACCATGTTTTCTTTTAAAACCAAACTGATTTTCTGCAGTCAGAATATACATTTCCAATTTCAATCAAATAATTCTCTCAAACACTTTAGACAAGATACTGGCCAATGCAATGGGTCGATAGTTGTGTAGCCCGGGTGGTAAACATTTCTGTTGAAACAATCCTATTACATAAATATAAAAGTTTGAATACATAATACTTAAGTTCATAGTTTAATAAATAGACTTTAAGGTTTGAGAGTATGATTTTGATTTGATGAGAAATGCATATTGTTCATGTTTTACTGAATACAGCATTTGGAAATGTATATCTGTTGTTTAAAAAACGCATGTTAAAATGTACCGGTTACAAATATGAAGAGAGTAAGATGAATGTTTTGTGAATCTATGTTGTTGCTTTAATTTTGATTATGATGTTAAGCCAATCCGGTTTGAGGTCAAAGGGCAGGGTAACACGGGAAGTTGGGGTAGATGAGGTTGGAGTAGAAAAAGACAGAGCGAGCGGAGGAGTTGGAGGGAGAAGAAAATTGTAGCGTACGGTAAAATACCAAGAGTGAAGATTTTATATTATCATTAGTGGTGTTATGTTTATATTGTTGGGTGAATATCTCAACCAACAACAATAACCCAGAAAGAGGAGTTTGGCTGTTGGCGGTTTTGGATTAAGCACGGGCTTTGCCGCCAGACTAGCGACAGCGAGTGCCAGGTTGGAGCCGGTGGAGGTCGGGATTGTCGTCGTCCTCAGTCTTCTTCCTGAGTTGGTTCGTCTCGTAAATCCACGAGAGTATTTGGTCGGTCTCTCCTTCACCTGCTGCCGCCCTTCTGCCGCAGTGCGTGTGCTACCGCACTGCTGATCCGAGGTACCAGCTCCTTGTTATTTTGTGCCATCCTGGCGAAACAGCCATTTTGTTTACGGCTACAACGCACACGAGCTACACTCAGGCCTGCACCGTAGAACTGTACTGAATTAAGGTATTCGTGTAGTTAGCATTGCCGGCTAGTTTGTATTGTGTGTCCATGTGCATTACGATGTCATGTAAATGTTGAACCAATAACTGAAGAACTGATTTTTTGTCTGAAGTAAATCTTTCCTGTTTTTGTTTAACAGTTGGTTGTATTGTTTTTTTCATATGTTAAATTGGTTTAAGTTAGTAACAATTACTAACGAACTCAGGTTAGCCACCTCTCATTACAAATCCACCAAACTAGAGAGGCGCTACAGTTGTCTATGCTGTTCAGTTTACCAGCCTTATCTTTAACAACAGGCACTAACAGTACTGACATAATAGAGTTCGGTAGAACACCATGAACCATAATTCCAGTGAGACACATGGCTAGAAATGGACTGAGTCTATAACTGGCATTTTTTAGATGCTCTGCAGAAATGGAATCCATACCACAAGCTTTGTTGTTGTCTAGCATGTAGATGGCATCATAAATATCTACTGATCTAACTATCAAGTCTGCAGAGATACCTTTATATTGATTATCAATTCTCACTGTGTTACTTTGAACACAATTAAATAGTTTACTGTAGTGCTCATGCCATAGATCAGCAATCTTCTCTGGACAACTAACCCCTTTGATATCAGAAGGGAGGGGAGTTCTGTTATTATTTATGATCTTGACCTCCTTCCAGAAGTCAGTAAGATTGTTATTCTGCATCTTTCTGGCCAGCGAGTCTGCTCTCATTGTGTTTTCATTTCCTTAATGAAACGAGTGCATATTTAAATCTAGCATTTGTGAGGTTTTTGTTATCAAGCAGCACTCTCTGTCTGGGTCTGCCTGCCTCTGACCAGACTCTAAAGGCTTCTCTAGCAGCAGCATGTTGCTCAGACACAAACTCATTCCAGACAGGCCGTGCGTTAGGGACCTTACTCTTGTGATTAATAAAAGGTTCACTGGAAGCATAAAGACATTTGACAATATCATCATACATGGCACAGAGCTTTTCAGCATTATGTTTATCCTTGCAGTTCATATCCGAGAATTAGTTAATAGAGAATATCTGTGCCGAACCTCTTTGGTCAATTTTGACCAGTCCAGTTTTCTTGGGGGGCCAGCAACAAGGGTACACTCTCAACATTTAGCAGCATAGCAACTGGTATGTGATCAGTGGTGGCCAGCCCATAACACATCTCTATACTTTCCAGTGAGTCATGAGAATCGGCTGTGGTTACAATATGGTCTAGCCAGGAAGTTGTGTGCCACGTTTCACTTATATAGGTAAAACTTGTATCAGGCAATAACGCTTGATATAATTAATTTAGTTTCATTACAGAACTGCTGCAGATGTTGTGCGAATAAACACTTATCTGACATGTCAGCATTAAAATCACCCATGACATAGACACAACATGAACTATTGTCCTCTATGAAGGACTGAATAAAAGCTAACCTGTTCTGAAATTCATCCTCATGGTCATAGGATTCATATGGTGTGTACACATTTACAATAGTACATTTATTTTCATTGTGATTAAACTCCAACCCAATAGCCCAGTCAACGTTAAGCCACACCACCTTTACCGTTGGGTCATATTTTATGTTCCACAGTATAGCTACACCACCAGCTATCCTCCCACAAACCATTCTCATGCTGAGATCGGTAGTGGACTCTCCAGCACCATGAAAGTTCTTGTGTAGGGAGTTCAATTTGTCCAGATCTTGCTTGGTCATCCAGGTTTCTTGAAGGCAGACAATGTCACTCTCGTCCAGCAATGTGTCCACCACCAAACGTCTTGATCTATCAGCAGCAGTATGTCCTACTCGGAGGCCACGAGCGTTGTAGGATACAACCCGCATTAATGATCTACCACGGACCCATCAGGGCAGCTGGCCGGTGTGTCTGTCTCCCTGGTCTCTACATATAGGCCTACATTCATCCCAGCATCATGACTGAGCTGAAGCTCGGTACCCTGAGAGCGGGGGGTATTCTCTGGTCGAGCTTTTTTGAAAGTATAGACCAAGGGTAATTACCAAACCACAACTGTCCCACCATTACACATATGTGGCGCTACATTCCACGCCCTAAAGCACAAAGGCTTTCTGGAATGGATAGGCTAACCAAGCCCCCTCCCTTCACTCCTTGAGTTGAAATAAAGGCCCTTGTGGATCCTGGTGGTATTATATTTCAGATTTGGTATCCCATTGGTAATTCTGCAGCATAGATTTTTCTATACAGTTCCAATTTGTCAAGAATATACATTTTTCAATGGTTCGCAATGTTTGGAGGAATCCGCCATTACTGCTTGCAGTTATATTTATTATTATTATTATTCTTGTTCCATGGAAGTCAATGGCAGCCCCTAGAACCCTTCGACAACTTTTTGTGAAATTTGGCACACTCATTAAGGACAGTTGATTCTATACCTACACCAAGTTTCATGTCTCCCATTAGACCACTCCAGCGCCACCAACGGGTCAAAGTTGGACTTGTGTTTACACACGCAACTTTTGAACCGTATGACCCATTTTCGAAAATGAGGTACCATTGGATTCCCTGGATCAAGCCGAGTTCAACGCACCCCATGGCGTCAATTTCCGGTTATGTAGATTTTCCGCTATTTCCGGTTTTATCAAAAACCTTTGAAAGCCTACTCCTCCTACAATTTTTGTCATATCTTCTTCAAAGTTACCAGAGATGATCTTCAGACCAAGCCTCACAAAAGTTATCGAAAAGAATTTTGATCCTCGCAACCGTTTGTCCGGTACAGCCAATCAAATTCATCAGAAAAGCCGCCAAACAGGATGTGAAGTCATGTCTCAGCAAATCTTTGAGATATCAACACGAAACTTGGTATATCGATGGAAGACACTACAACATGTTACCGTGTGCAAAGGCAACTTCATATCTCCAAAAATGATTGATATAAAGCAAATTGAACTTATCGCTAACGCTAAAATAATGCTTTACACATCAGCCAGTCAAAAACTGATACTCTGATTCAATCACAAGTTCATATGAAGACTCTTGAGAATGTTTATAACACAAATCTGTGAAAAAGTTGACTGTAAGATCAAAGGTCGATTTTTGGTGAATATTTGAAACATGCTTGCTTGGCTAATTTCTAGCCAAATTTCCAATGAATGTCTCCCCTCCTCATGCCCGCGCGTGCTCCACATCCTCACACACTCAGCCTTAACTTACACACGCGCGGGCTTGGCAAGACGCACACGCAACATTTCAGGAGAGTGTGGGCTGACCAAGCCCCCACTCATTCCTTGGTTTCTAGCAAAGGCCTTGTGGATCTTGTAATCTTGGATCTCTTAACAAAAGCTGATCTTTTTAGTATTGCATTTCCGATTTTGTATGCAATGGTAAAAAGTTATACAAATCCTGAAACATTGATATATATATATATGTATTTATATATATATAAATCTTTATTTCAGACGCCAAGTTCCACATAAAATAACAGACATAGAGCTATAAAAAAGAGAGTAAAACGAAAACATAAAACATAGATAATACAGTGCATAAAAAGTATTAGGACTTTTGTGCCAATGTAGTCTTAAGTTCCAAGTAATCGATAGCAGCTCTTTAGAGGGTTGACCAGAGCCTCTACTATTCAGTTCTCAGACTTGTCCAGTCGACACATGAAACCATACATCAGTTGTCTCAGGAGTGCCTTACAGGTTGGTACGTGCTTAGACAGAAACAACTGACCAGCACTATGCCACCTAGGCACATTAAGTAGCAATCTAAAAGCATCATTGAAACCATACATCAGTTGTCTCAGGATTGCCTTACAGGTTGGTACGTGCTTAGACACAAACAACTGACTAGCACTATGCCACCTTGGCACATTAAGTAGCAATCTAAAAGCACCATTGTAGGCTACTTTCAGTATCTGTATACTCCTTTACCTGTACATAGACCACAAATGAGCAGTGTACAATGGTGTTATGTAGGTTCTAAACAGGGAACATTAAACTGAATCTGAGCACATAGAAAACGTCCTTAATAACATACTGGCCTGAGAATATATTTTACAGCGCTGTTGATACATATCGTTGTCATCTGTCCAATCATCAGAAATGACATGGCAGATATTTTATTTCCTCACAAACACCAAGGGGACTGCCAGATAAATAAAAGGTAGGGAAGGTTAATTTCCTGTCCTGATTACTTCTGACTATCATTATGTGGCTTTTCTTTGCATTATATTTTATATCATGATCTAAGCCATACTGAGAGCACACCCATAGCATCTGTTGCAACAGGCTGAGTGGAACCAGATAATCTGCGTACATCAGATGATTGAAAATAGATTCACCAACAAGACAGCCTGTATTTGTCTTATTCAGCTGGCTTGATAAGTCGTCCATATCCATATTAAACAAAAAGGGAAATCAAATTCCTCCTTGTCGAATTCCGTTACCAACATGGAAAGGAGCTGATACAACAGTGTCCCATTTAACATGAAAAGTTTGATTGGCATACCAGAACACCAAAATCCTCACAAGAGGTTTAGGGACACCTCTCGCTATTAGCTTCATAAACAGTTTTTCATGACAAATTCGATCGAAAGCTTTGTAAGCATCAATAAAGCATAAAAATACAGATAAATTAAGACTTGTGTACCTGAGACAATCTCCTTCAGAGCATAGATACAGAGATCAGTACCATGTTTTCTTTAAAAACCAAACTGATTGTCTGCCGTCAGAATATACATTTCCAATTTCAATCAAATAATTCTCTCAAACACTTTAGACAAGATACTGGCCAATGCAATGGGTCGATAGTTGTCTATGCTGTTCAGTTTACCAGCCTTATCTTTAACAACAGGCACTAACAGTACTGACATAATAGAGTTCGGTAAAACACCATGAACCATAATTCCAGTGAGACACATGGCTAGAAATGGACTGAGTCTATAACTGGCATTTTTTAGATGCTCTGCAGAAATGCAATCCATACCACAAGCTTTGTTGTTGTCTAGCATGTGGATGGCATCATAAATATCTACTGATCTAACTATCAAGTCTGCAGAGATACCTTTATATTCATTATCAATTCTCACTGTGTTACTTTTAACACAATTAAATAGTTTACTGTAGTGCTCATGCCATAGATCAGCAATCTTCTCTGGACAACTAACCCCTTTGATATCAGAAGGGAGGGGAGTTCTATTATTATTTATGATCTTGACCTCCTTCCAGAAGTCAGTAAGATTGTTATTCTGCATCTTTCTGGCCAGCGAGTCTGCTCTCATTGTGTTTTCATTTCTCTTAATGAAATGAGTGCATATTTAAATCTAGCATTTGTGAGGTTTTTGTTATCAAGCAGCACTCCCTGTCTGGGTCTGCCTGCCTCTGACCAGACTCTAAAGGCTTCTCTAGCAGCAGCATGTTGCTCAGACACAAACTCATTCCAGACAGGCCGTGCGTTAGGGACCTTACTCTTGTGATTAATAAAAGGTTCACTGGAAGCATAAAGACATTTGACAATATCATCATACATGGCACAGAGCTTTTCAGCATGATGTTTATCCTTGCAGTTCATATCCGTGCACATTAGGGCATCCCTAGAAAATGCAACATCACTATGTAAGCTGTCAGTTAATAGAGAATATCTGTGCATAACCTCTTTGGTCAATTTTGACCAGTCCAGTTTTCTTGGGGGACCAGCAACAAGGGTACACTCTCAACATTTAGCAGCATAGCAACTGGTACGTGATCAGTGGTGGCCAGCCCATAACACATCTCTATACTTTCCAGTGAGTCATGAGCATCGGCTGTGGTTACAATATGGTCTAGCCAGGAAGTTGTGTGCCACGTTTCACTTATATAGGTAAAACTTGTATCAGGCAATAATGCTTGATATCATTAATTTAGTTTCATTACAGAACTGCTGCAGATGTTGTGCGAAAAAAAACGCTTATCTGACATGTCAGCATTAAAATCACCCATGACATAGACACAACATGAACTATTGTCCTCTATGAAGGACTGAATAAAAGCTAACCTGTTCTGAAATTCATCCTCATGGTCATAGGATTCATATGATGTGTACACATTTACAATAGTACATTTATTTTCATTGTGATTAAACTCCAACCCAATAGCCCAGTCAACGTTAAGCCACACCACCTTTACCGTTGGGTCATATTTTATGTTCCACAGTATAGCTACACCACCAGCTATCCTCCCACAAACCATTCTCATGCTGAGATCGGTAGTGGACTCTCCAGCACCATGAAAGTTCTTGTGTAGGGAGTTCAATTTGTCCAGATCTTGCTTGGCCATCCAGGTTTCTTGAAGGCAGACAATGTCACTCTCGTCCAATAATGTGTCCACCACCAAACGTCTTGATCTATCAGCAGCAGTATGTCCTACTCGGAGGCCACGAGCGTTGTAGGATACAACCCGCATTAATGATCTACCACGGACCCATCAGGGCAGCTGGCCGGTGTGTCTGTCTCCCCGGTCTCTACATATAGGCCTACATTCATCCCAGCATCATGACTGAGCTGAAGCTCGGTACCCTGAGAACGGGGGGTATGCTCTGGTCGAGCTTTTTTGAAAGTATAGACCAAGGGTAATTGCCACACCACAACTGTCCCACCATTACCCATAGGTGGCGCTACATTCCACGCCCTAAAGCACAAAGGCTTTCTGGAATGGATAGGCTAACCAAGCCCCCTCCCTTCACTCCTTGGGTTAAAATATAGGCCCTTGTGGATCTTTGTGGTATTATATTTCAGATTTGGTATCCCATTGGTAATTCTGCAGCATAGATTTTTCTATACAGTTCCAATTTGTCAAGAATATACATTTTTCAAGGGTTCGCAATGTTTGGAGGAATCCGCCATTACTGCTTGCAGTTATATTTATTAGGATTCCTCCGTCAGGAGGAAACCTATTGTTATTGTTAGTTTTATTATTATTATTATTCTTGTTCCATGGAAGTCAATGGCAGCCCCTAGAACACTTCGACAACTTTTTGTGAAATTTGGCACACTCATTAAGGACAGTTGATTCTATACCTACACCAAGTTTCATGTCTCCCATTAGACCACTCCAGCGCCACCAATGGGTCAAAGTTGGACTTGTGTTTACACACGCAACTTTTGAACCGTATGACCCATTTTCAAAAATGAGGTACCATTGGATTCCCTGGTTCAAGCCGAGTTCAACGCACCCCATGGCGTCAATTTCCGGTTATATAGATTTTCCGCTACTTCCGGTTTTATCAAAAACCTTTGAAAGCCTACTCCTCCTACAATTTTTGTCATATCTTCTTCAAAGTTACCAGAGATGATCTTCAGACCAAGCGTCACAAAAGTTATCGAAAAGAATTTTGATCCTCACAACCGTTTGTCCGGTACAGCCAATCAAATTCATCAGAAAAGCCGCCAAACAGGATGTGAAGTCCTGTCTCAGCAAATCTTTGAGATATCAACACGAAACTTGGTATATCGATGGAAGACACTACAACATGTTACCGTGTGCAAAGGCAACTTCATATCTCCAAAAATGATTGATATAAAGCAAATTGAACTTATCGCTAACGCTAAAATAATGCTTTACACATCAGCCAGTCAAAAACTGATACTCTGATTCAATCACAAGTTCATATGAAGACTCTTGAGAATGTTTATAACACAAATCTGTGAAAAAGTTGACTGTAAGATCAAAGGTCGATTTTTGGTGAATATTTGAAACATGCTTGCTTGGCTAATTTCTAGCCAAATTTCCAATGAATGTCTCCCCTCCTCCTGCCCGCGCGTGCTCCACATCCTCACACACTCAGCCTTAACTTACACACGCGCGGGCTTGGCAAGACGCACACGCAACATTTCAGGAGAGTGTGGGCTGACCAAGCCCCCACTCATTCCTTGGTTTCTAGCCAAGGCCTTGTGGATCTTGTAATCTTGGATCTCTTAACAAAAGCTGATCTTTTTAGTATTGCATTTCCGATTTTGTATGCAATGGTAAAAAGTTATACAAATCCTGAAACATTGATATATATATATGTATTTATATATATATAAATCTTTATTTCAGACGCCAAGTTCCACATAAAATAACAGACATAGAGCTATAAAAAAGAGAGTAAAACGAAAACATAAAACATAGATAATACAGTGCATAAAAAGTATGAAGACTTTTGTGCCAATGTAGTCTTAAGTTCCAAGTAATCGATAGCAGCTCTTTAGAGGGTTGACCAGGGCCTCTACTATTCAGTTCTCAGACTTGTCCAGTCGACACATGAAACCATACATCAGTTGTCTCAGGAGTGCCTTACAGGTTGGTACGTGCTTAGACAGAAACAACTGACCAGCACTATGCCACCTAGGCACATTAAGTAGCAATCTAAAAGCATCATTGAAACCATACATCAGTTGTCTCAGGATTGCCTTACAGGTTGGTACGTGCTTAGACACAAACAACTGACTAGCACTATGCCACCTTGGCACATTAAGTAGCAATCTAAAAGCATCATTGTAGGCTACTTTCAGTATCTGTATACTCCTTTACCTGTACATAGACCACAAATGAGCAGTGTACAATGGTGTTATGTAGGTTCTAAACAGGGAACATTTAACTGAATCTGAGCACATAGAAAACGTCCTTAATAACATACTGGCCTGAGAATATATTTGACAGCGCTGTTGATACATATCGTTGTCATCTGTCCAATCATCAGAAATGACATGGCAGATATTTTATTTCCTCACAAACACCAAGGGGACTGCCAGATAAATAAAAGGTAGGGAAGGTTAATTTCCTGTCCTGATTACTTCTGACTATCATTATGTGGCTTTTCTTTGCATTATATTTTATATCATGATCTAAGCCATACTGAGAGCACACCCATAGCATCTGTTGCAACAGGCTGAGTGGAACCAGATAATCTGCGTACATCAGATGATTGACAATAGATTCACCAACAAGACAGCCTGTATTTGTCTTATTCAGCTGGCTTGATAAGTCGTCCATATCCATATTAAACAAAAAGGGAAATCAAATTCCTCCTTGTCGAACTCCGTTACCAACATGGAAAGCAGCTGATACAACATTGTCCCATTTAACATGAAAAGTTTGATTTGCATACCAGAACACCAAAATCCTCACAAGAGGTTTAGGGAAACCTCTCGCTATTAGCTTCATAAACAGTTTTTCATGACAAATTCGATCGAAAGCTTTGTAAGCATCAATAAAGCATAAAAATACAGATGAATTAAGACTTGTGTACCTGAGACAATCTCCTTCAGAGCATAGATACAGAGATCAGTACCATGTTTTCTTTTAAAACCAAACTGATTTTCTGCAGTCAGAATATACATTTCCAATTTCAATCAAATAATTCTCTCAAACACTTTAGACAAGATACTGGCCAATGCAATGGGTCGATAGTTGTGTAGCCCGGGTGGTAAACATTTCTGTTGAAACAATCCTATTACATAAATATAAAAGTTTGAATACATAATACTTAAGTTCATAGTTTAATAAATAGACTTTAAGGTTTGAGAGTATGATTTTGATTTGATGAGAAATGCATATTGTTCATGTTTTACTGAATACAGCATTTGGAAATGTATATCTGTTGTTTAAAAAACGCATGTTAAAATGTACCGGTTACAAATATGAAGAGAGTAAGATGAATGTTTTGTGAATCTATGTTGTTGCTTTAATTTTGATTATGATGTTAAGCCAATCCGGTTTGAGGTCAAAGGGCAGGGTAACACGGGAAGTTGGGGTAGATGAGGTTGGAGTAGAAAAAGACAGAGCGAGCGGAGGAGTTGGAGGGAGAAGAAAATTGTAGCGTACGGTAAAATACCAAGAGTGAAGATTTTATATTATCATTAGTGGTGTTATGTTTATATTGTTGGGTGAATATCTCAACCAACAACAATAACCCAGAAAGAGGAGTTTGGCTGTTGGCGGTTTTGGATTAAGCACGGGCTTTGCCGCCAGACTAGCGACAGCGAGTGCCAGGTTGGAGCCGGTGGAGGTCGGGATTGTCGTCGTCCTCAGTCTTCTTCCTGAGTTGGTTCGTCTCGTAAATCCACGAGAGTATTTGGTCGGTCTCTCCTTCACCTGCTGCCGCCCTTCTGCCGCAGTGCGTGTGCTACCGCACTGCTGATCCGAGGTACCAGCTCCTTGTTATTTTGTGCCATCCTGGCGAAACAGCCATTTTGTTTACGGCTACAACGCACAAGAGCTACACTCAGGCCTGCACCGTAGAACTGTACTGAATTAAGGTATTCGTGTAGTTAGCATTGCCGGCTAGTTTGTATTGTGTGTCCATGTGCATTACGATGTCATGTAAATGTTGAACCAATAACTGAAGAACTGATTTTTTGTCTGAAGTAAATCTTTCCTGTTTTTGTTTAACAGTTGGTTGTATTGTTTTTTTCATATGTTAAATTGGTTTAAGTTAGTAACAATTACTAACGAACTCAGGTTAGCCACCTCTCATTACAAATCCACCAAACTAGAGAGGCGCTACAGTTGTCTATGCTGTTCAGTTTACCAGCCTTATCTTTAACAACAGGCACTAACAGTACTGACATAATAGAGTTCGGTAGAACACCATGAACCATAATTCCAGTGAGACACATGGCTAGAAATGGACTGAGTCTATAACTGGCATTTTTTAGATGCTCTGCAGAAATGGAATCCATACCACAAGCTTTGTTGTTGTCTAGCATGTGGATGGCATCATAAATATCTACTGATCTAACTATCAAGTCTGCAGAGATACCTTTATATTGATTATCAATTCTCACTGTGTTACTTTGAACACAATTAAATAGTTTACTGTAGTGCTCATGCCATAGATCAGCAATCTTCTCTGGACAACTAACCCCTTTGATATCAGAAGGGAGGGGAGTTCTGTTATTATTTATGATCTTGACCTCCTTCCAGAAGTCAGTAAGATTGTTATTCTGCATCTTTCTGGCCAGCGAGTCTACTCTCATTGTGTTTTCATTTCTCTTAATGAAACGAGTGCATATTTAAATCTAGCATTTGTGAGGTTTTTGTTATCAAGCAGCACTCCCTGTCTGGGTCTGCCTGCCTCTGACCAGACTCTAAAGGCTTCTCTAGCAGCAGCATGTTTCTCAGACACAAACTCATTCCAGACAGGCCGTGCGTTAGGGACCTTACTCTTGTGATTAATAAAAGGTTCACTGGAAGCATAAAGACATTTGACAATATCATCATACATGGCACAGAGCTTTTCAGCATGATGTTAATCCTTGCAGTTCATATCCGTGCACATTAGGGCATCCCTAGAAAATGCAACATCACTATGTAAGCTGTCAGTTAATAGAGAATATCTGTGCCGAACCTCTTTGGTCAATTTTGACCAGTCCAGTTTTCTTGGGGGGCCAGCAACAAGGGTACAATCTCAACATTTAGCAGCATAGCAACTGGTATGTGATCAGTGGTGGCCAGCCCATAACACATCTCTATACTTTCCAGTGAGTCATGAGCATCGGCTGTGGTTACAATATGGTCTAGCCAGGAAGTTGTGTGCCACGTTTCACTTATATAGGTAAAACTTGTATCAGGCAATAACGCTTGATATAATTAATTTAGTTTCATTACAGAACTGCTGCAGATGTTGTGCGAATAAACGCTTATCTGACATTTCAGCATTAAAATCACCCATGACATAGACACAACATGAACTATTGTCCTCTATGAAGGACTGAATAAAAGCTAACCTGTTCTGAAATTCATCCTCATGGTCATAGGATTCATATGGTGTGTACACATTTACAATAGTAAATTTATTTTCATTGTGATTAAACTCCAACCCAATAGCCCAGTCAACGTTAAGCCACACCACCTTTACCGTTGGGTCATATTTTATGTTCCACAGTATAGCTACACCACCAGCTATCCTCCCACAAACCATTCTCATGCTGAGATTGGTAGTGGACTCTCCAGCACCATGAAAGTTCTTGTGTAGGGAGTTCAATTTGTCCAGATCTTGCTTGGCCATCCAGGTTTCTTGAAGGCAGACAATGTCACTCTCGTCCAGCAATGTGTCCACCACCAAACGTCTTGATCTATCAGCAGCAGTATGTCCTACTCGGAGGCCACGAGCGTTGTAGGATACAACCCGCATTAATGATCTACCACGGACCCATCAGGGCAGCTGGCCGGTGTGTCTGTCTCCCTGGTCTCTACATATAGGCCTACATTCATCCCAGCATCATGACTGAGCTGAAGCTCGGTACCCTGAGAGTGGGGGGTATGCTCTGGTCGAGCTTTTTTGAAAGTATAGACCAAGGGTAATTACCACACCACAACTGTCCCACCATTACCCATAGGTGGCGCTACATTCCACGCCCTAAAGCACAAAGGCTTTCTGGAATGGATAGGCTAACCAAGCCCCCTCCCTTCACTCCTTGGGTTGAAATAAAGGCCCTTGTGGATCTTGATGGTATTATATTTCAGATTTGGTATCCCATTGGTAATTCTGCAGCATAGATTTTTCTATACAGTTCCAATTTGTCAAGAATATACATTTTTCAATGGTTCGCAATGTTTGGAGGAATCCGCCATTACTGCTTGCAGTTATATTTATTATTATTCTTGTTCCATGGAAGTCAATGGCAGCCCCTAGAACACTTCGACAACTTTTTGTGAAATTTGGCACACTCATTAAGGACAGTTGATTCTATACCTACACCAAGTTTCATGTCTCCCATTAGACCACTCCAGCGCCACCAATGGGTCAAAGTTGGACTTGTGTTTACACACGCAACTTTTGAACCGTATGACCCATTTTCAAAAATGAGGTACCATTGGATTCCCTGGTTCAAGCCGAGTACAACGCACCCCATGGCGTCAATTTCCGGTTATATAGATTTTCCGCTACTTCCGGTTTTATCAAAAACCTTTGAAAGCCTACTCCTCCTACAATTTTTGTCATATCTTCTTCAAAGTTACCAGAGATGATCTTCAGACCAAGCGTCACAAAAGTTATCGAAAAGAATTTTGATCCTCACAACCGTTTGTCCGGTACAGCCAATCAAATTCATCAGAAAAGCCGCCAAACAGGATGTGAAGTCCTGTCTCAGCAAATCTTTGAGATATCAACACGAAACTTGGTATATCGATGGAAGACACTACAACATGTTACCGTGTGCAAAGGCAACTTCATATCTCCAAAAATGATTGATATAAAGCAAATTGAACTTATCGCTAACGCTAAAATAATGCTTTACACATCAGCCAGTCAAAAACTGATACTCTGATTCAATCACAAGTTCATATGAAGACTCTTGAGAATGTTTATAACACAAATCTGTGAAAAAGTTGACTGTAAGATCAAAGGTCGATTTTTGGTGAATATTTGAAACATGCTTGCTTGGCTAATTTCTAGCCAAATTTCCAATGAATGTCTCCCCTCCTCCTGCCCGCGCGTGCTCCACATCCTCACACACTCAGCCTTAACTTACACACGCGCGGGCTTGGCAAGACGCACACGCAACATTTCAGGAGAGTGTGGGCTGACCAAGCCCCCACTCATTCCTTGGTTTCTAGCCAAGGCCTTGTGGATCTTGTAATCTTGGATCTCTTAACAAAAGCTGATCTTTTTAGTATTGCATTTCCGATTTTGTATGCAATGGTAAAAAGTTATACAAATCCTGAAACATTGATATATATATATGTATTTATATATATATAAATCTTTATTTCAGACGCCAAGTTCCACATAAAATAACAGACATAGAGCTATAAAAAAGAGAGTAAAACGAAAACATAAAACATAGATAATACAGTGCATAAAAAGTATGAAGACTTTTGTGCCAATGTAGTCTTAAGTTCCAAGTAATCGATAGCAGCTCTTTAGAGGGTTGACCAGGGCCTCTACTATTCAGTTCTCAGACTCGTCCAGTCGACACATGAAACCATACATCAGTTGTCTCAGGAGTGCCTTACAGGTTGGTACGTGCTTAGACAGAAACAACTGACCAGCACTATGCCACCTAGGCACATTAAGTAGCAATCTAAAAGCATCATTGAAACCATACATCAGTTGTCTCAGGATTGCCTTACAGGTTGGTACGTGCTTAGACACAAACAACTGACTAGCACTATGCCACCTTGGCACATTAAGTAGCAATCTAAAAGCATCATTGTAGGCTACTTTCAGTATCTGTATACTCCTTTACCTGTACATAGACCACAAATGAGCAGTGTACAATGGTGTTATGTAGGTTCTAAACAGGGAACATTTAACTGAATCTGAGCACATAGAAAACGTCCTTAATAACATACTGGCCTGAGAATATATTTGACAGCGCTGTTGATACATATCGTTGTCATCTGTCCAATCATCAGAAATGACATGGCAGATATTTTATTTCCTCACAAACACCAAGGGGACTGCCAGATAAATAAAAGGTAGGGAAGGTTAATTTCCTGTCCTGATTACTTCTGACTATCATTATGTGGCTTTTCTTTGCATTATATTTTATATCATGATCTAAGCCATACTGAGAGCACACCCATAGCATCTGTTGCAACAGGCTGAGTGGAACCAGATAATCTGCGTACATCAGATGATTGACAATAGATTCACCAACAAGACAGCCTGTATTTGTCTTATTCAGCTGGCTTGATAAGTCGTCCATATTAAACAAAAAGGGAAATCAAATTCCTCCTTGTCGAACTCCGTTACCAACATGGAAAGCAGCTGATACAACATTGTCCCATTTAACATGAAAAGTTTGATTGGCATACCAGAACACCAAAATCCTCACAAGAGGTTTAGGGAAACCTCTCGCTATTAGCTTCATAAACAGTTTTTCATGACAAATTCGATCGAAAGCTTTGTAAGCATCAATAAAGCATAAAAATACAGATGAATTAAGACTTGTGTACCTGAGACAATCTCCTTCAGAGCATAGATACAGAGATCAGTACCATGTTTTCTTTTAAAACCAAACTGATTTTCTGCAGTCAGAATATACATTTCCAATTTCAATCAAATAATTCTCTCAAACACTTTAGACAAGATACTGGCCAATGCAATGGGTCGATAGTTGTGTAGCCCGGGTGGTAAACATTTCTGTTGAAACAATCCTATTACATAAATATAAAAGTTTGAATACATAATACTTAAGTTCATAGTTTAATAAATAGACTTTAAGGTTTGAGAGTATGATTTTGATTTGATGAGAAATGCATATTGTTCATGTTTTACTGAATACAGCATTTGGAAATGTATATCTGTTGTTTAAAAAACGCATGTTAAAATGTACCGGTTACAAATATGAAGAGAGTAAGATGAATGTTTTGTGAATCTATGTTGTTGCTTTAATTTTGATTATGATGTTAAGCCAATCCGGTTTGAGGTCAAAGGGCAGGGTAACACGGGAAGTTGGGGTAGATGAGGTTGGAGTAGAAAAAGACAGAGCGAGCGGAGGAGTTGGAGGGAGAAGAAAATTGTAGCGTACGGTAAAATACCAAGAGTGAAGATTTTATATTATCATTAGTGGTGTTATGTTTATATTGTTGGGTGAATATCTCAACCAACAACAATAACCCAGAAAGAGGAGTTTGGCTGTTGGCGGTTTTGGATTAAGCACGGGCTTTGCCGCCAGACTAGCGACAGCGAGTGCCAGGTTGGAGCCGGTGGAGGTCGGGATTGTCGTCGTCCTCAGTCTTCTTCCTGAGTTGGTTCGTCTCGTAAATCCACGAGAGTATTTGGTCGGTCTCTCCTTCACCTGCTGCCGCCCTTCTGCCGCAGTGCGTGTGCTACCGCACTGCTGATCCGAGGTACCAGCTCCTTGTTATTTTGTGCAGTCCTGGCGAAACAGCCATTTTGTTTACGGCTACAACGCACACGAGCTACACTCAGGCCTGCACCGTAGAACTGTACTGAATTAAGGTATTCGTGTAGTTAGCATTGCCGGCTAGTTTGTATTGTGTGTCCATGTGCATTACGATGTCATGTAAATGTTGAACCAATAACTGAAGAACTGATTTTTTGTCTGAAGTAAATCTTTCCTGTTTTTGTTTAACAGTTGGTTGTATTGTTTTTTTCATATGTTAAATTGGTTTAAGTTAGTAACAATTACTAACGAACTCAGGTTAGCCACCTCTCATTACAAATCCACCAAACTAGAGAGGCGCTACAGTTGTCTATGCTGTTCAGTTTACCAGCCTTATCTTTAACAACAGGCACTAACAGTACTGACATAATAGAGTTCGGTAGAACACCATGAACCATAATTCCAGTGAGACACATGGCTAGAAATGGACTGAGTCTATAACTGGCATTTTTTAGATGCTCTGCAGAAATGGAATCCATACCACAAGCTTTGTTGTTGTCTAGCATGTGGATGGCATCATAAATATCTACTGATCTAACTATCAAGTCTGCAGAGATACCTTTATATTGATTATCAATTCTCACTGTGTTACTTTGAACACAATTAAATAGTTTACTGTAGTGCTCATGCCATAGATAAGCAATCTTCTCTGGACAACTAACCCCTTTGATATCAGAAGGGAGGGGAGTTCTGTTATTATTTATGATCTTGACCTCCTTCCAGAAGTCAGTAAGATTGTTATTCTGCATCTTTCTGGCCAGCGAGTCTGCTCTCATTGTGTTTTCATTTCTCTTAATGAAACGAGTGCATATTTAAATCTAGCATTTGTGAGGTTTTTGTTATCAAGCAGCACTCTCTGTCTGGGTCTGCCTGCCTCTGACCAGACTCTAAAGGCTTCTCTAGCAGCAGCATGTTGCTCAGACACAAACTCATTCCAGACAGGCCGTGCGTTAGGGACCTTACTCTTGTGATTAATAAAAGGTTCACTGGAAGCATAAAGACATTTGACAATATCATCATACATGGCACAGAGCTTTTCAGCATTATGTTTATCCTTGCAGTTCATATCCGAGAATTAGTTAATAGAGAATATCTGTGCCGAACCTCTTTGGTCAATTTTGACCAGTCCAGTTTTCTTGGGGGGCCAGCAACAAGGGTACACTCTCAACATTTAGCAGCATAGCAACTGGTATGTGATCAGTGGTGGCCAGCCCATAACACATCTCTATACTTTCCAGTGAGTCATGAGCATCGGCTGTGGTTACAATATGGTCTAGCCAGGAAGTTGTGTGCCACGTTTCACTTATATAGGTAAAACTTGTATCAGGCAATAACGCTTGATATAATTAATTTAGTTTCATTACAGAACTGCTGCAGATGTTGTGCGAATAAACACTTATCTGACATGTCAGCATTAAAATCACCCATGACATAGACACAACATGAACTATTGTCCTCTATGAAGGACTGAATAAAAGCTAACCTGTTCTGAAATTCATCCTCATGGTCATAGGATTCATATGGTGTGTACACATTTACAATAGTACATTTATTTTCATTGTGATTAAACTCCAACCCAATAGCCCAGTCAACGTTAAGCCACACCACCTTTACCGTTGGGTCATATTTTATGTTCCACAGTATAGCTACACCACCAGCTATCCTCCCACAAACCATTCTCATGCTGAGATCGGTAGTGGACTCTCCAGCACCATGAAAGTTCTTGTGTAGGGAGTTCAATTTGTCCAGATCTTGCTTGGTCATCCAGGTTTCTTGAAGGCAGACAATGTCACTCTCGTCCAGCAATGTGTCCACCACCAAACGTCTTGATCTATCAGCAGCAGTATGTCCTACTCGGAGGCCACGAGCGTTGTAGGATACAACCCGCATTAATGATCTACCACGGACCCATCAGGGCAGCTGGCCGGTGTGTCTGTCTCCCTGGTCTCTACATATAGGCCTACATTCATCCCAGCATCATGACTGAGCTGAAGCTCGGTACCCTGAGAGCGGGGGGTATTCTCTGGTCGAGCTTTTTTGAAAGTATAGACCAAGGGTAATTACCAAACCACAACTGTCCCACCATTACCCATATGTGGCGCTACATTCCACGCCCTAAAGCACAAAGGCTTTCTGGAATGGATAGGCTAACCAAGCCCCCTCCCTTCACTCCTTGAGTTGAAATAAAGGCCCTTGTGGATCCTGGTGGTATTATATTTCAGATTTGGTATCCCATTGGTAATTCTGCAGCATAGATTTTTCTATACAGTTCCAATTTGTCAAGAATATACATTTTTCAATGGTTCGCAATGTTTGGAGGAATCCGCCATTACTGCTTGCAGTTATATTTATTAGGATTCCTCCGTCAGGAGGAAACCTATTGTTATTGTTAGTTTTATTATTATTATTATTATTATTCTTGTTCCATGGAAGTCAATGGCAGCCCCTAGAACACTTCGACAACTTTTTGTGAAATTTGGCACACTCATTAAGGACAGTTGATTCTATACCTACACCAAGTTTCATGTCTCCCATTAGACCACTCCAGCGCCACCAACGGGTCAAAGTTGGACTTGTGTTTACACACGCAACTTTTGAACCGTATGACCCATTTTCAAAAATGAGGTACCATTGGATTCCCTGGTTCAAGCCGAGTTCAACGCACCCCATGGCGTCAATTTCCGGTTATATAGATTTTCCGCTACTTCCGGTTTTATCAAAAACCTTTGAAAGCCTACTCCTCCTACAATTTTTGTCATATCTTCTTCAAAGTTACCAGAGATGATCTTCAGACCAAGCGTCACAAAAGTTATCGAAAAGAATTTTGATCCTCACAACCGTTTGTCCGGTACAGCCAATCAAATTCATCAGAAAAGCCGCCAAACAGGATGTGAAGTCATGTCTCAGCAAATCTTTGAGATATCAACACGAAACTTGGTATATCGATGGAAGACACTACAACATGTTACCGTGTGCAAAGGCAACTTCATATCTCCAAAAATGATTGATATAAAGCATATTGAACTTATCGCTAACGCTAAAATAATGCTTTACACATCAGCCAGTCAAAAACTGATACTCTGATTCAATCACAAGTTCATATGAAGACTCTTGAGAATGTTTATAACACAAATCTGTGAAAAAGTTGACTGTAAGATCAAAGGTCGATTTTTGGTGAATATTTGAAACATGCTTGCTTGGCTAATTTCTAGCCAAATTTCCAATGAATGTCTCCCCTCCTCCTGCCCGCGCGTGCTCCACATCCTCACACACTCAGCCTTAACTTACACACGCGCGGGCTTGGCAAGACGCACACGCAACATTTCAGGAGAGTGTGGGCTGACCAAGCCCCCACTCATTCCGTAGTCTCTAGCAAAGGCCTTGTGGATCTTGTAATCTTGGATCTCTTAACAAAAGCTGATCTTTTTGGTATTGCATTTCCAATTTGTATGCAATGGTAAAAAGTTATACAAATCCTGAAACATTGATATATATATATATATATATATATGTGTTTATATATATATAAATCTTTATTTCAGACGCCAAGTTCCACATAAAATAACAGACATAGAGCTATAAAAAAGGGAGTAAAACAAAAACATAAAACATAGATAATACAGTGCATAAAAAGTATGAAGACTTTTGTGCCAATGTAGTCTTAAGTTCCAAGTAATCGATAGCAGCTCTTTAGAGGGTTGACCAGAGCCCCTACTATTCAGTTCTCAGACTTGTCCAGTCGACACATGAAACCATACATCAGTTGTGTCAGGAGTGCCTTACAGGTTGGTACGTGCTTAGACAGAAACAACTGACCAGCACTATGCCACCTAGGCACATTAAGTAGCAATCTAAAAGCATCATTGAAACCATACATCAGTTGTCTCAGGATTGCCTTACAGGTTGGTACGTGCTTAGACACAAACAACTGACTAGCACTATGCCACCTTGGCACATTAAGTAGCAATCTAAAAGCATCATTGTAGGCTACTTTCAGTATCTGTATACTCCTTTTCCTGTACATAGACCACAAATGAGCAGTGTACAATGGTGTTATGTAGGTTCTAAACAGGGAACATTTAACTGAATCTGAGCACATAGAAAACGTCCTTAATAACATACTGGCCTGAGAATATATTTGACAGCGCTGTTGATACATACCGTTGTCATCTGTCCAATCATCAGAAATGACATGGCAGATATTTTATTTCCTCACAAACACCAAGGGGACTGCCAGATAAATAAAAGGTAGGGAAGGTTAATTTCCTGTCCTGATTACTTCTGACTATCATTATGTGGCTTTTCTTTGCATTATATTTTATATCATGATCTAAGCCATACTGAGAGCACACCCATAGCATCTGTTGCAACAGGCTGAGTGGAACCAGATAATCTGCGTACATCAGATGATTGACAATAGATTCACCAACAAGACAGCCTGTATTTGTCTTATTCAGCTGACTTGATAAGTCGTCCATATCCATATTAAACAAAAAGGGAAATCAAATTCCTCCTTGTCGAACTTCGTTACCAACATGGAAAGGAGCTGATACAACATTGTCCCATTTAACATGAAAAGTTTGATTGGCATACGAGAACACCAAAATCCTCACAAGAGGTTTAGGGACACCTCTCGCTATTAGCTTCATAAACGGTTTTCATGACAAATTCGATCGAAAGCTTTGTAAGCATCAATAAAGCATAAAAATACAGATAAATTAAGACTTGTGTACCTGAGACAATCTCCTTCAGAGCATAGATACAGAGATCAGTACCATGTTTTCTTTTAAAACCAAACTGATTTTCTGCAGTCAGAATATACATTTCCAATTTCAATCAAATAATTCTCTCAAACACTTTAGACAAGATACTGGCCAATGCAATGGGTCGATAGTTGTCTATGCTGTTCAGTTTACCAGCCTTATCTTTAACAACAGGCACTAACAGTACTGACATAATAGAGTTCGGTAGAACACCATGAACCATAATTCCAGTGAGACACATGGCTAGAAATGGACTGAGTCTATAACTGGCATTTTTTAGATGCTCTGCAGAAATATAATCCATACCACAAGCTTTGTTGTTGTCTAGCATGTGGATGGCATCATAAATATCTACTGGTCTAACTATCAAGTCTGCAGAGATACCTTTATATTGATTATCAATTCTCACTGTGTTACTTTGAACACAATTATATAGTTTACTGTAGTGCTCATGCCATATATCAGCAATCTTCTCTGGACAACTAACCCCTTTGATAACAGAAGGGAGGGGAGTTCTGTTATTATTTATGATCTTGACCTCCTTCCAGAAGTCAGTAAGATTGTTATTCTGCATCTTTCTGGCCAGCGAGTCTGCTCTCATTGTGTTTTCATTTCTCTAAATGAAACGAGTGCATATTTAAATCTAGCATTTGTGAGGTTTTTGTTATCAAGCAGCACTCACTGTCTGGGTCTGCCTGCCTCTGACCAGACTCTAAAGGCTTCTCTAGCAGCAGCATGTTGCTCAGACACAAACTCATTCCAGACAGGCCGTGCGTTAGGGACCTTACTCTTGTGATTAATAAAAGGTTCACTGGAAGCATAAAGACATTTGACAATATCATCATACATGGCACAGAGCTTTTCAGCATGATGTTTATCCTTGCAGTTCATATTCGTGCACATTAGGGCATCCCTAGAAAATGCAACATCACTATGTAAGCTGTCAGTTAATAGAGAATATCTGTGCCGAACCTCTTTGGTCAATTTTGACCAGTCCAGTTTTCTTGGGGGGCCAGCAACAAGGGTACACTCTCAACATTTAGCAGCATAGCAACTGGTATGTGATCAGTGGTGGCCAGCCCATAACACATCTCTATACTTTCCAGTGAGTCATGAGAATCGGCTGTGGTTACAATATGGTCTAGCCAGGAAGTTGTGTGCCACGTTTCACTTATATAGGTAAAACTTGTATCAGGCAATAACGCTTGATATAATTAATTTAGTTTCATTACAGAACTGCTGCAGATGTTGTGCGAATAAACACTTATCTGACATGTCAGCATTAAAATCACCCATGACATAGACACAACATGAACTATTGTCCTCTATGAAGGACTGAATAAAAGCTAACCTGTTCTGAAATTCATCCTCATGGTCATAGGATTCATATGGTGTGTACACATTTACAATAGTACATTTATTTTCATTGTGATTAAACTCCAACCCAATAGCCCAGTCAACGTTAAGCCACACCACCTTTACCGTTGGGTCATATTTTATGTTCCACAGTATAGCTACACCACCAGCTATCCTCCCACAAACCATTCTCATGCTGAGATCGGTAGTGGACTCTCCAGCACCATGAAAGTTCTTGTGTAGGGAGTTCAATTTGTCCAGATCTTGCTTGGTCATCCAGGTTTCTTGAAGGCAGACAATGTCACTCTCGTCCAGCAATGTGTCCACCACCAAACGTCTTGATCTATCAGCAGCAGTATGTCCTACTCGGAGGCCACGAGCGTTGTAGGATACAACCCGCATTAATGATCTACCACGGACCCATCAGGGCAGCTGGCCGGTGTGTCTGTCTCCCTGGTCTCTACATATAGGCCTACATTCATCCCAGCATCATGACTGAGTTGAAGCTCGGTACCCTGAGAGCGGGGGGTATTCTCTGGTCGAGCTTTTTTGAAAGTATAGACCAAGGGTAATTACCAAACCACAACTGTCCCACCATTACCCATATGTGGCGCTACATTCCACGCCCTAAAGCACAAAGGCTTTCTGGAATGGATAGGCTAACCAAGCCCCCTCCCTTCACTCCTTGAGTTGAAATAAAGGCCCTTGTGGATCCTGGTGGTATTATATTTCAGATTTGGTATCCCATTGGTAATTCTGCAGCATATATTTTTCTATACAGTTCCAATTTGTCAAGAATATACATTTTTCAATGGTTCGCAATGTTTGGAGGAATCCGCCATTACTGCTTGCAGTTATATTTATTATTATTATTCTTGTTCCATGGAAGTCAATGGCAGCCCCTAGAACACTTCGACAACTTTTTGTGAAATTTGGCACACTCATTAAGGACAGTTGATTCTATACCTACACCAAGTTTCATGTCTCCCATTAGACCACTCCAGCGCCACCAATGGGTCAAAGTTGGACTTGTGTTTACACACGCAACTTTTGAACCGTATGACCCATTTTCAAAAATGAGGTACCATTGGATTCCCTGGTTCAAGCCGAGTTCAACGCACCCCATGGCGTCAATTTCCGGTTATGTAGATTTTCCGCTATTTCCGGTTTTATCAAAAACCTTTGAAAGCCTACTCCTCCTACAATTTTTGTCATATCTTCTTCAAAGTTACCAGAGATGATCTTCAGACCAAGCCTCACAAAAGTTATCGAAAATAATTTTGATCCTCGCAACCGTTTGTCCGGTACAGCCAATCAAATTCATCAGAAAAGCCGCCAAACAGGATGTGAAGTCATGTCTCAGCAAATCTTTGAGATATCAACACGAAACTTGGTATATCGATGGAAGACACTACAACATGTTACCGTGTGCAAAGGCAACTTCATATCTCCAAAAATGATTGATATAAAGCAAATTGAACTTATCGCTAACGCTAAAATAATGCTTTACACATCAGCCAGTCAAAAACTGATACTCTGATTCAATCACAAGTTCATATGAAGACTCTTGAGAATGTTTATAACACAAATCTGTGAAAAAGTTGACTGTAAGATCAAAGGTCGATTTTTGGTGAATATTTGAAACATGCTTGCTTGGCTAATTTCTAGCCAAATTTCCAATGAATGTCTCCCCTCCTCCTGCCCGCGCGTGCTCCACATCCTCACACACTCAGCCTTAACTTACACACGCGCGGGCTTGGCAAGACGCACACGCAACATTTCAGGAGAGTGTGGGCTGACCAAGCCCCCACTCATTCCTTGGTTTCTAGCCAAGGCCTTGTGGATCTTGTAATCTTGGATCTCTTAACAAAAGCTGATCTTTTTAGTATTGCATTTCCGATTTTGTATGCAATGGTAAAAAGTTATACAAATCCTGAAACATTGATATATATATATATGTATTTATATATATATAAATCTTTATTTCAGACGCCAAGTTCCACGTAAAATAACAGACATAGAGCTATAAAAAAGAGAGTAAAACGAAAACATAAAACATAGATAATACAGTGCATAAAAAGTATGAAGACTTTTGTGCCAATGTAGTCTTAAGTTCCAAGTAATCGATAGCAGCTCTTTAGAGGGTTGACCAGGGCCTCTACTATTCAGTTCTCAGACTTGTCCAGTCGACACATGAAACCATACATCAGTTGTCTCAGGAGTGCCTTACAGGTTGGTACGTGCTTAGACAGAAACAACTGACCAGCACTATGCCACCTAGGCACATTAAGTAGCAATCTAAAAGCATCATTGAAACCATACATCAGTTGTCTCAGGATTGCCTTACAGGTTGGTACGTGCTTAGACACAAACAACTGACTAGCACTATGCCACCTTGGCACATTAAGTAGCAATCTAAAAGCATCATTGTAGGCTACTTTCAGTATCTGTATACTCCTTTACCTGTACATAGACCACAAATGAGCAGTGTACAATGGTGTTATGTAGGTTCTAAACAGGGAACATTTAACTGAATCTGAGCACATAGAAAACGTCCTTAATAACATACTGGCCTGAGAATATATTTGACAGCGCTGTTGATACATATCGTTGTCATCTGTCCAATCATCAGAAATGACATGGCAGATATTTTATTTCCTCACAAACACCAAGGGGACTGCCAGATAAATAAAAGGTAGGGAAGGTTAATTTCCTGTCCTGATTACTTCTGACTATCATTATGTGGCTTTTCTTTGCATTATATTTTATATCATGATCTAAGCCATACTGAGAGCACACCCATAGCATCTGTTGCAACAGGCTGAGTGGAACCAGATAATCTGCGTACATCAGATGATTGACAATAGATTCACCAACAAGACAGCCTGTATTTGTCTTATTCAGCTGGCTTGATAAGTCGTCCATATCCATATTAAACAAAAAGGGAAATCAAATTCCTCCTTGTCGAACTCCGTTACCAACATGGAAAGCAGCTGATACAACATTGTCCCATTTAACATGAAAAGTTTGATTGGCATACCAGAACACCAAAATCCTCACAAGAGGTTTAGGGAAACCTCTCGCTATTAGCTTCATAAACAGTTTTTCATGACAAATTCGATCGAAAGCTTTGTAAGCATCAATAAAGCATAAAAATACAGATGAATTAAGACTTGTGTACCTGAGACAATCTCCTTCAGAGCATAGATACAGAGATCAGTACCATGTTTTCTTTTAAAACCAAACTGATTTTCTGCAGTCAGAATATACATTTCCAATTTCAATCAAATAATTCTCTCAAACACTTTAGACAAGATACTGGCCAATGCAATGGGTCGATAGTTGTGTAGCCCGGGTGGTAAACATTTCTGTTGAAACAATCCTATTACATAAATATAAAAGTTTGAATACATAATACTTAAGTTCATAGTTTAATAAATAGACTTTAAGGTTTGAGAGTATGATTTTGATTTGATGAGAAATGCATATTGTTCATGTTTTACTGAATACAGCATTTGGAAATGTATATCTGTTGTTTAAAAAACGCATGTTAAAATGTACCGGTTACAAATATGAAGAGAGTAAGATGAATGTTTTGTGAATCTATGTTGTTGCTTTAATTTTGATTATGATGTTAAGCCAATCCGGTTTGAGGTCAAAGGGCAGGGTAACACGGGAAGTTGGGGTAGATGAGGTTGGAGTAGAAAAAGACAGAGCGAGCGGAGGAGTTGGAGGGAGAAGAAAATTGTAGCGTACGGTAAAATACCAAGAGTGAAGATTTTATATTATCATTAGTGGTGTTATGTTTATATTGTTGGGTGAATATCTCAACCAACAACAATAACCCAGAAAGAGGAGTTTGGCTGTTGGCGGTTTTGGATTAAGCACGGGCTTTGCCGCCAGACTAGCGACAGCGAGTGCCAGGTTGGAGCCGGTGGAGGTCGGGATTGTCGTCGTCCTCAGTCTTCTTCCTGAGTTGGTTCGTCTCGTAAATCCACGAGAGTATTTGGTCGGTCTCTCCTTCACCTGCTGCCGCCCTTCTGCCGCAGTGCGTGTGCTACCGCACTGCTGATCCGAGGTACCAGCTCCTTGTTATTTTGTGCCATCCTGGCGAAACAGCCATTTTGTTTACGGCTACAACGCACACGAGCTACACTCAGGCCTGCACCGTAGAACTGTACTGAATTAAGGTATTCGTGTAGTTAGCATTGCCGGCTAGTTTGTATTGTGTGTCCATGTGCATTACGATGTCATGTAAATGTTGAACCAATAACTGAAGAACTGATTTTTTGTCTGAAGTAAATCTTTCCTGTTTTTGTTTAACAGTTGGTTGTATTGTTTTTTTCATATGTTAAATTGGTTTAAGTTAGTAACAATTACTAACGAACTCAGGTTAGCCACCTCTCATTACAAATCCACCAAACTAGAGAGGCGCTACAGTTGTCTATGCTGTTCAGTTTACCAGCCTTATCTTTAACAACAGGCACTAACAGTACTGACATAATAGAGTTCGGTAGAACACCATGAACCATAATTCCAGTGAGACACATGGCTAGAAATGGACTGAGTCTATAACTGGCATTTTTTAGATGCTCTGCAGAAATGGAATCCATACCACAAGCTTTGTTGTTGTCTAGCATGTAGATGGCATCATAAATATCTACTGATCTAACTATCAAGTCTGCAGAGATACCTTTATATTGATTATCAATTCTCACTGTGTTACTTTGAACACAATTAAATAGTTTACTGTAGTGCTCATGCCATAGATCAGCAATCTTCTCTGGACAACTAACCCCTTTGATATCAGAAGGGAGGGGAGTTCTGTTATTATTTATGATCTTGACCTCCTTCCAGAAGTCAGTAAGATTGTTATTCTGCATCTTTCTGGCCAGCGAGTCTGCTCTCATTGTGTTTTCATTTCCTTAATGAAACGAGTGCATATTTAAATCTAGCATTTGTGAGGTTTTTGTTATCAAGCAGCACTCTCTGTCTGGGTCTGCCTGCCTCTGACCAGACTCTAAAGGCTTCTCTAGCAGCAGCATGTTGCTCAGACACAAACTCATTCCAGACAGGCCGTGCGTTAGGGACCTTACTCTTGTGATTAATAAAAGGTTCACTGGAAGCATAAAGACATTTGACAATATCATCATACATGGCACAGAGCTTTTCAGCATTATGTTTATCCTTGCAGTTCATATCCGAGAATTAGTTAATAGAGAATATCTGTGCCGAACCTCTTTGGTCAATTTTGACCAGTCCAGTTTTCTTGGGGGGCCAGCAACAAGGGTACACTCTCAACATTTAGCAGCATAGCAACTGGTATGTGATCAGTGGTGGCCAGCCCATAACACATCTCTATACTTTCCAGTGAGTCATGAGAATCGGCTGTGGTTACAATATGGTCTAGCCAGGAAGTTGTGTGCCACGTTTCACTTATATAGGTAAAACTTGTATCAGGCAATAACGCTTGATATAATTAATTTAGTTTCATTACAGAACTGCTGCAGATGTTGTGCGAATAAACACTTATCTGACATGTCAGCATTAAAATCACCCATGACATAGACACAACATGAACTATTGTCCTCTATGAAGGACTGAATAAAAGCTAACCTGTTCTGAAATTCATCCTCATGGTCATAGGATTCATATGGTGTGTACACATTTACAATAGTACATTTATTTTCATTGTGATTAAACTCCAACCCAATAGCCCAGTCAACGTTAAGCCACACCACCTTTACCGTTGGGTCATATTTTATGTTCCACAGTATAGCTACACCACCAGCTATCCTCCCACAAACCATTCTCATGCTGAGATCGGTAGTGGACTCTCCAGCACCATGAAAGTTCTTGTGTAGGGAGTTCAATTTGTCCAGATCTTGCTTGGTCATCCAGGTTTCTTGAAGGCAGACAATGTCACTCTCGTCCAGCAATGTGTCCACCACCAAACGTCTTGATCTATCAGCAGCAGTATGTCCTACTCGGAGGCCACGAGCGTTGTAGGATACAACCCGCATTAATGATCTACCACGGACCCATCAGGGCAGCTGGCCGGTGTGTCTGTCTCCCTGGTCTCTACATATAGGCCTACATTCATCCCAGCATCATGACTGAGCTGAAGCTCGGTACCCTGAGAGCGGGGGGTATTCTCTGGTCGAGCTTTTTTGAAAGTATAGACCAAGGGTAATTACCAAACCACAACTGTCCCACCATTACACATATGTGGCGCTACATTCCACGCCCTAAAGCACAAAGGCTTTCTGGAATGGATAGGCTAACCAAGCCCCCTCCCTTCACTCCTTGAGTTGAAATAAAGGCCCTTGTGGATCCTGGTGGTATTATATTTCAGATTTGGTATCCCATTGGTAATTCTGCAGCATAGATTTTTCTATACAGTTCCAATTTGTCAAGAATATACATTTTTCAATGGTTCGCAATGTTTGGAGGAATCCGCCATTACTGCTTGCAGTTATATTTATTATTATTATTATTCTTGTTCCATGGAAGTCAATGGCAGCCCCTAGAACCCTTCGACAACTTTTTGTGAAATTTGGCACACTCATTAAGGACAGTTGATTCTATACCTACACCAAGTTTCATGTCTCCCATTAGACCACTCCAGCGCCACCAACGGGTCAAAGTTGGACTTGTGTTTACACACGCAACTTTTGAACCGTATGACCCATTTTCGAAAATGAGGTACCATTGGATTCCCTGGATCAAGCCGAGTTCAACGCACCCCATGGCGTCAATTTCCGGTTATGTAGATTTTCCGCTATTTCCGGTTTTATCAAAAACCTTTGAAAGCCTACTCCTCCTACAATTTTTGTCATATCTTCTTCAAAGTTACCAGAGATGATCTTCAGACCAAGCCTCACAAAAGTTATCGAAAAGAATTTTGATCCTCGCAACCGTTTGTCCGGTACAGCCAATCAAATTCATCAGAAAAGCCGCCAAACAGGATGTGAAGTCATGTCTCAGCAAATCTTTGAGATATCAACACGAAACTTGGTATATCGATGGAAGACACTACAACATGTTACCGTGTGCAAAGGCAACTTCATATCTCCAAAAATGATTGATATAAAGCAAATTGAACTTATCGCTAACGCTAAAATAATGCTTTACACATCAGCCAGTCAAAAACTGATACTCTGATTCAATCACAAGTTCATATGAAGACTCTTGAGAATGTTTATAACACAAATCTGTGAAAAAGTTGACTGTAAGATCAAAGGTCGATTTTTGGTGAATATTTGAAACATGCTTGCTTGGCTAATTTCTAGCCAAATTTCCAATGAATGTCTCCCCTCCTCATGCCCGCGCGTGCTCCACATCCTCACACACTCAGCCTTAACTTACACACGCGCGGGCTTGGCAAGACGCACACGCAACATTTCAGGAGAGTGTGGGCTGACCAAGCCCCCACTCATTCCTTGGTTTCTAGCAAAGGCCTTGTGGATCTTGTAATCTTGGATCTCTTAACAAAAGCTGATCTTTTTAGTATTGCATTTCCGATTTTGTATGCAATGGTAAAAAGTTATACAAATCCTGAAACATTGATATATATATATATGTATTTATATATATATAAATCTTTATTTCAGACGCCAAGTTCCACATAAAATAACAGACATAGAGCTATAAAAAAGAGAGTAAAACGAAAACATAAAACATAGATAATACAGTGCATAAAAAGTATTAGGACTTTTGTGCCAATGTAGTCTTAAGTTCCAAGTAATCGATAGCAGCTCTTTAGAGGGTTGACCAGAGCCTCTACTATTCAGTTCTCAGACTTGTCCAGTCGACACATGAAACCATACATCAGTTGTCTCAGGAGTGCCTTACAGGTTGGTACGTGCTTAGACAGAAACAACTGACCAGCACTATGCCACCTAGGCACATTAAGTAGCAATCTAAAAGCATCATTGAAACCATACATCAGTTGTCTCAGGATTGCCTTACAGGTTGGTACGTGCTTAGACACAAACAACTGACTAGCACTATGCCACCTTGGCACATTAAGTAGCAATCTAAAAGCACCATTGTAGGCTACTTTCAGTATCTGTATACTCCTTTACCTGTACATAGACCACAAATGAGCAGTGTACAATGGTGTTATGTAGGTTCTAAACAGGGAACATTAAACTGAATCTGAGCACATAGAAAACGTCCTTAATAACATACTGGCCTGAGAATATATTTTACAGCGCTGTTGATACATATCGTTGTCATCTGTCCAATCATCAGAAATGACATGGCAGATATTTTATTTCCTCACAAACACCAAGGGGACTGCCAGATAAATAAAAGGTAGGGAAGGTTAATTTCCTGTCCTGATTACTTCTGACTATCATTATGTGGCTTTTCTTTGCATTATATTTTATATCATGATCTAAGCCATACTGAGAGCACACCCATAGCATCTGTTGCAACAGGCTGAGTGGAACCAGATAATCTGCGTACATCAGATGATTGAAAATAGATTCACCAACAAGACAGCCTGTATTTGTCTTATTCAGCTGGCTTGATAAGTCGTCCATATCCATATTAAACAAAAAGGGAAATCAAATTCCTCCTTGTCGAATTCCGTTACCAACATGGAAAGGAGCTGATACAACAGTGTCCCATTTAACATGAAAAGTTTGATTGGCATACCAGAACACCAAAATCCTCACAAGAGGTTTAGGGACACCTCTCGCTATTAGCTTCATAAACAGTTTTTCATGACAAATTCGATCGAAAGCTTTGTAAGCATCAATAAAGCATAAAAATACAGATAAATTAAGACTTGTGTACCTGAGACAATCTCCTTCAGAGCATAGATACAGAGATCAGTACCATGTTTTCTTTAAAAACCAAACTGATTGTCTGCCGTCAGAATATACATTTCCAATTTCAATCAAATAATTCTCTCAAACACTTTAGACAAGATACTGGCCAATGCAATGGGTCGATAGTTGTCTATGCTGTTCAGTTTACCAGCCTTATCTTTAACAACAGGCACTAACAGTACTGACATAATAGAGTTCGGTAAAACACCATGAACCATAATTCCAGTGAGACACATGGCTAGAAATGGACTGAGTCTATAACTGGCATTTTTTAGATGCTCTGCAGAAATGCAATCCATACCACAAGCTTTGTTGTTGTCTAGCATGTGGATGGCATCATAAATATCTACTGATCTAACTATCAAGTCTGCAGAGATACCTTTATATTCATTATCAATTCTCACTGTGTTACTTTTAACACAATTAAATAGTTTACTGTAGTGCTCATGCCATAGATCAGCAATCTTCTCTGGACAACTAACCCCTTTGATATCAGAAGGGAGGGGAGTTCTATTATTATTTATGATCTTGACCTCCTTCCAGAAGTCAGTAAGATTGTTATTCTGCATCTTTCTGGCCAGCGAGTCTGCTCTCATTGTGTTTTCATTTCTCTTAATGAAATGAGTGCATATTTAAATCTAGCATTTGTGAGGTTTTTGTTATCAAGCAGCACTCCCTGTCTGGGTCTGCCTGCCTCTGACCAGACTCTAAAGGCTTCTCTAGCAGCAGCATGTTGCTCAGACACAAACTCATTCCAGACAGGCCGTGCGTTAGGGACCTTACTCTTGTGATTAATAAAAGGTTCACTGGAAGCATAAAGACATTTGACAATATCATCATACATGGCACAGAGCTTTTCAGCATGATGTTTATCCTTGCAGTTCATATCCGTGCACATTAGGGCATCCCTAGAAAATGCAACATCACTATGTAAGCTGTCAGTTAATAGAGAATATCTGTGCATAACCTCTTTGGTCAATTTTGACCAGTCCAGTTTTCTTGGGGGACCAGCAACAAGGGTACACTCTCAACATTTAGCAGCATAGCAACTGGTACGTGATCAGTGGTGGCCAGCCCATAACACATCTCTATACTTTCCAGTGAGTCATGAGCATCGGCTGTGGTTACAATATGGTCTAGCCAGGAAGTTGTGTGCCACGTTTCACTTATATAGGTAAAACTTGTATCAGGCAATAATGCTTGATATCATTAATTTAGTTTCATTACAGAACTGCTGCAGATGTTGTGCGAAAAAAAACGCTTATCTGACATGTCAGCATTAAAATCACCCATGACATAGACACAACATGAACTATTGTCCTCTATGAAGGACTGAATAAAAGCTAACCTGTTCTGAAATTCATCCTCATGGTCATAGGATTCATATGATGTGTACACATTTACAATAGTACATTTATTTTCATTGTGATTAAACTCCAACCCAATAGCCCAGTCAACGTTAAGCCACACCACCTTTACCGTTGGGTCATATTTTATGTTCCACAGTATAGCTACACCACCAGCTATCCTCCCACAAACCATTCTCATGCTGAGATCGGTAGTGGACTCTCCAGCACCATGAAAGTTCTTGTGTAGGGAGTTCAATTTGTCCAGATCTTGCTTGGCCATCCAGGTTTCTTGAAGGCAGACAATGTCACTCTCGTCCAATAATGTGTCCACCACCAAACGTCTTGATCTATCAGCAGCAGTATGTCCTACTCGGAGGCCACGAGCGTTGTAGGATACAACCCGCATTAATGATCTACCACGGACCCATCAGGGCAGCTGGCCGGTGTGTCTGTCTCCCCGGTCTCTACATATAGGCCTACATTCATCCCAGCATCATGACTGAGCTGAAGCTCGGTACCCTGAGAACGGGGGGTATGCTCTGGTCGAGCTTTTTTGAAAGTATAGACCAAGGGTAATTGCCACACCACAACTGTCCCACCATTACCCATAGGTGGCGCTACATTCCACGCCCTAAAGCACAAAGGCTTTCTGGAATGGATAGGCTAACCAAGCCCCCTCCCTTCACTCCTTGGGTTAAAATATAGGCCCTTGTGGATCTTTGTGGTATTATATTTCAGATTTGGTATCCCATTGGTAATTCTGCAGCATAGATTTTTCTATACAGTTCCAATTTGTCAAGAATATACATTTTTCAAGGGTTCGCAATGTTTGGAGGAATCCGCCATTACTGCTTGCAGTTATATTTATTAGGATTCCTCCGTCAGGAGGAAACCTATTGTTATTGTTAGTTTTATTATTATTATTATTCTTGTTCCATGGAAGTCAATGGCAGCCCCTAGAACACTTCGACAACTTTTTGTGAAATTTGGCACACTCATTAAGGACAGTTGATTCTATACCTACACCAAGTTTCATGTCTCCCATTAGACCACTCCAGCGCCACCAATGGGTCAAAGTTGGACTTGTGTTTACACACGCAACTTTTGAACCGTATGACCCATTTTCAAAAATGAGGTACCATTGGATTCCCTGGTTCAAGCCGAGTTCAACGCACCCCATGGCGTCAATTTCCGGTTATATAGATTTTCCGCTACTTCCGGTTTTATCAAAAACCTTTGAAAGCCTACTCCTCCTACAATTTTTGTCATATCTTCTTCAAAGTTACCAGAGATGATCTTCAGACCAAGCGTCACAAAAGTTATCGAAAAGAATTTTGATCCTCACAACCGTTTGTCCGGTACAGCCAATCAAATTCATCAGAAAAGCCGCCAAACAGGATGTGAAGTCCTGTCTCAGCAAATCTTTGAGATATCAACACGAAACTTGGTATATCGATGGAAGACACTACAACATGTTACCGTGTGCAAAGGCAACTTCATATCTCCAAAAATGATTGATATAAAGCAAATTGAACTTATCGCTAACGCTAAAATAATGCTTTACACATCAGCCAGTCAAAAACTGATACTCTGATTCAATCACAAGTTCATATGAAGACTCTTGAGAATGTTTATAACACAAATCTGTGAAAAAGTTGACTGTAAGATCAAAGGTCGATTTTTGGTGAATATTTGAAACATGCTTGCTTGGCTAATTTCTAGCCAAATTTCCAATGAATGTCTCCCCTCCTCCTGCCCGCGCGTGCTCCACATCCTCACACACTCAGCCTTAACTTACACACGCGCGGGCTTGGCAAGACGCACACGCAACATTTCAGGAGAGTGTGGGCTGACCAAGCCCCCACTCATTCCTTGGTTTCTAGCCAAGGCCTTGTGGATCTTGTAATCTTGGATCTCTTAACAAAAGCTGATCTTTTTAGTATTGCATTTCCGATTTTGTATGCAATGGTAAAAAGTTATACAAATCCTGAAACATTGATATATATATATGTATTTATATATATATAAATCTTTATTTCAGACGCCAAGTTCCACATAAAATAACAGACATAGAGCTATAAAAAAGAGAGTAAAACGAAAACATAAAACATAGATAATACAGTGCATAAAAAGTATGAAGACTTTTGTGCCAATGTAGTCTTAAGTTCCAAGTAATCGATAGCAGCTCTTTAGAGGGTTGACCAGGGCCTCTACTATTCAGTTCTCAGACTTGTCCAGTCGACACATGAAACCATACATCAGTTGTCTCAGGAGTGCCTTACAGGTTGGTACGTGCTTAGACAGAAACAACTGACCAGCACTATGCCACCTAGGCACATTAAGTAGCAATCTAAAAGCATCATTGAAACCATACATCAGTTGTCTCAGGATTGCCTTACAGGTTGGTACGTGCTTAGACACAAACAACTGACTAGCACTATGCCACCTTGGCACATTAAGTAGCAATCTAAAAGCATCATTGTAGGCTACTTTCAGTATCTGTATACTCCTTTACCTGTACATAGACCACAAATGAGCAGTGTACAATGGTGTTATGTAGGTTCTAAACAGGGAACATTTAACTGAATCTGAGCACATAGAAAACGTCCTTAATAACATACTGGCCTGAGAATATATTTGACAGCGCTGTTGATACATATCGTTGTCATCTGTCCAATCATCAGAAATGACATGGCAGATATTTTATTTCCTCACAAACACCAAGGGGACTGCCAGATAAATAAAAGGTAGGGAAGGTTAATTTCCTGTCCTGATTACTTCTGACTATCATTATGTGGCTTTTCTTTGCATTATATTTTATATCATGATCTAAGCCATACTGAGAGCACACCCATAGCATCTGTTGCAACAGGCTGAGTGGAACCAGATAATCTGCGTACATCAGATGATTGACAATAGATTCACCAACAAGACAGCCTGTATTTGTCTTATTCAGCTGGCTTGATAAGTCGTCCATATCCATATTAAACAAAAAGGGAAATCAAATTCCTCCTTGTCGAACTCCGTTACCAACATGGAAAGCAGCTGATACAACATTGTCCCATTTAACATGAAAAGTTTGATTTGCATACCAGAACACCAAAATCCTCACAAGAGGTTTAGGGAAACCTCTCGCTATTAGCTTCATAAACAGTTTTTCATGACAAATTCGATCGAAAGCTTTGTAAGCATCAATAAAGCATAAAAATACAGATGAATTAAGACTTGTGTACCTGAGACAATCTCCTTCAGAGCATAGATACAGAGATCAGTACCATGTTTTCTTTTAAAACCAAACTGATTTTCTGCAGTCAGAATATACATTTCCAATTTCAATCAAATAATTCTCTCAAACACTTTAGACAAGATACTGGCCAATGCAATGGGTCGATAGTTGTGTAGCCCGGGTGGTAAACATTTCTGTTGAAACAATCCTATTACATAAATATAAAAGTTTGAATACATAATACTTAAGTTCATAGTTTAATAAATAGACTTTAAGGTTTGAGAGTATGATTTTGATTTGATGAGAAATGCATATTGTTCATGTTTTACTGAATACAGCATTTGGAAATGTATATCTGTTGTTTAAAAAACGCATGTTAAAATGTACCGGTTACAAATATGAAGAGAGTAAGATGAATGTTTTGTGAATCTATGTTGTTGCTTTAATTTTGATTATGATGTTAAGCCAATCCGGTTTGAGGTCAAAGGGCAGGGTAACACGGGAAGTTGGGGTAGATGAGGTTGGAGTAGAAAAAGACAGAGCGAGCGGAGGAGTTGGAGGGAGAAGAAAATTGTAGCGTACGGTAAAATACCAAGAGTGAAGATTTTATATTATCATTAGTGGTGTTATGTTTATATTGTTGGGTGAATATCTCAACCAACAACAATAACCCAGAAAGAGGAGTTTGGCTGTTGGCGGTTTTGGATTAAGCACGGGCTTTGCCGCCAGACTAGCGACAGCGAGTGCCAGGTTGGAGCCGGTGGAGGTCGGGATTGTCGTCGTCCTCAGTCTTCTTCCTGAGTTGGTTCGTCTCGTAAATCCACGAGAGTATTTGGTCGGTCTCTCCTTCACCTGCTGCCGCCCTTCTGCCGCAGTGCGTGTGCTACCGCACTGCTGATCCGAGGTACCAGCTCCTTGTTATTTTGTGCCATCCTGGCGAAACAGCCATTTTGTTTACGGCTACAACGCACAAGAGCTACACTCAGGCCTGCACCGTAGAACTGTACTGAATTAAGGTATTCGTGTAGTTAGCATTGCCGGCTAGTTTGTATTGTGTGTCCATGTGCATTACGATGTCATGTAAATGTTGAACCAATAACTGAAGAACTGATTTTTTGTCTGAAGTAAATCTTTCCTGTTTTTGTTTAACAGTTGGTTGTATTGTTTTTTTCATATGTTAAATTGGTTTAAGTTAGTAACAATTACTAACGAACTCAGGTTAGCCACCTCTCATTACAAATCCACCAAACTAGAGAGGCGCTACAGTTGTCTATGCTGTTCAGTTTACCAGCCTTATCTTTAACAACAGGCACTAACAGTACTGACATAATAGAGTTCGGTAGAACACCATGAACCATAATTCCAGTGAGACACATGGCTAGAAATGGACTGAGTCTATAACTGGCATTTTTTAGATGCTCTGCAGAAATGGAATCCATACCACAAGCTTTGTTGTTGTCTAGCATGTGGATGGCATCATAAATATCTACTGATCTAACTATCAAGTCTGCAGAGATACCTTTATATTGATTATCAATTCTCACTGTGTTACTTTGAACACAATTAAATAGTTTACTGTAGTGCTCATGCCATAGATCAGCAATCTTCTCTGGACAACTAACCCCTTTGATATCAGAAGGGAGGGGAGTTCTGTTATTATTTATGATCTTGACCTCCTTCCAGAAGTCAGTAAGATTGTTATTCTGCATCTTTCTGGCCAGCGAGTCTACTCTCATTGTGTTTTCATTTCTCTTAATGAAACGAGTGCATATTTAAATCTAGCATTTGTGAGGTTTTTGTTATCAAGCAGCACTCCCTGTCTGGGTCTGCCTGCCTCTGACCAGACTCTAAAGGCTTCTCTAGCAGCAGCATGTTTCTCAGACACAAACTCATTCCAGACAGGCCGTGCGTTAGGGACCTTACTCTTGTGATTAATAAAAGGTTCACTGGAAGCATAAAGACATTTGACAATATCATCATACATGGCACAGAGCTTTTCAGCATGATGTTAATCCTTGCAGTTCATATCCGTGCACATTAGGGCATCCCTAGAAAATGCAACATCACTATGTAAGCTGTCAGTTAATAGAGAATATCTGTGCCGAACCTCTTTGGTCAATTTTGACCAGTCCAGTTTTCTTGGGGGGCCAGCAACAAGGGTACAATCTCAACATTTAGCAGCATAGCAACTGGTATGTGATCAGTGGTGGCCAGCCCATAACACATCTCTATACTTTCCAGTGAGTCATGAGCATCGGCTGTGGTTACAATATGGTCTAGCCAGGAAGTTGTGTGCCACGTTTCACTTATATAGGTAAAACTTGTATCAGGCAATAACGCTTGATATAATTAATTTAGTTTCATTACAGAACTGCTGCAGATGTTGTGCGAATAAACGCTTATCTGACATTTCAGCATTAAAATCACCCATGACATAGACACAACATGAACTATTGTCCTCTATGAAGGACTGAATAAAAGCTAACCTGTTCTGAAATTCATCCTCATGGTCATAGGATTCATATGGTGTGTACACATTTACAATAGTAAATTTATTTTCATTGTGATTAAACTCCAACCCAATAGCCCAGTCAACGTTAAGCCACACCACCTTTACCGTTGGGTCATATTTTATGTTCCACAGTATAGCTACACCACCAGCTATCCTCCCACAAACCATTCTCATGCTGAGATTGGTAGTGGACTCTCCAGCACCATGAAAGTTCTTGTGTAGGGAGTTCAATTTGTCCAGATCTTGCTTGGCCATCCAGGTTTCTTGAAGGCAGACAATGTCACTCTCGTCCAGCAATGTGTCCACCACCAAACGTCTTGATCTATCAGCAGCAGTATGTCCTACTCGGAGGCCACGAGCGTTGTAGGATACAACCGCATTAATGATCTACCACGGACCCATCAGGGCAGCTGGCCGGTGTGTCTGTCTCCCTGGTCTCTACATATAGGCCTACATTCATCCCAGCATCATGACTGAGCTGAAGCTCGGTACCCTGAGAGTGGGGGGTATGCTCTGGTCGAGCTTTTTTGAAAGTATAGACCAAGGGTAATTACCACACCACAACTGTCCCACCATTACCCATAGGTGGCGCTACATTCCACGCCCTAAAGCACAAAGGCTTTCTGGAATGGATAGGCTAACCAAGCCCCCTCCCTTCACTCCTTGGGTTGAAATAAAGGCCCTTGTGGATCTTGATGGTATTATATTTCAGATTTGGTATCCCATTGGTAATTCTGCAGCATAGATTTTTCTATACAGTTCCAATTTGTCAAGAATATACATTTTTCAATGGTTCGCAATGTTTGGAGGAATCCGCCATTACTGCTTGCAGTTATATTTATTATTATTCTTGTTCCATGGAAGTCAATGGCAGCCCCTAGAACACTTCGACAACTTTTTGTGAAATTTGGCACACTCATTAAGGACAGTTGATTCTATACCTACACCAAGTTTCATGTCTCCCATTAGACCACTCCAGCGCCACCAATGGGTCAAAGTTGGACTTGTGTTTACACACGCAACTTTTGAACCGTATGACCCATTTTCAAAAATGAGGTACCATTGGATTCCCTGGTTCAAGCCGAGTACAACGCACCCCATGGCGTCAATTTCCGGTTATATAGATTTTCCGCTACTTCCGGTTTTATCAAAAACCTTTGAAAGCCTACTCCTCCTACAATTTTTGTCATATCTTCTTCAAAGTTACCAGAGATGATCTTCAGACCAAGCGTCACAAAAGTTATCGAAAAGAATTTTGATCCTCACAACCGTTTGTCCGGTACAGCCAATCAAATTCATCAGAAAAGCCGCCAAACAGGATGTGAAGTCCTGTCTCAGCAAATCTTTGAGATATCAACACGAAACTTGGTATATCGATGGAAGACACTACAACATGTTACCGTGTGCAAAGGCAACTTCATATCTCCAAAAATGATTGATATAAAGCAAATTGAACTTATCGCTAACGCTAAAATAATGCTTTACACATCAGCCAGTCAAAAACTGATACTCTGATTCAATCACAAGTTCATATGAAGACTCTTGAGAATGTTTATAACACAAATCTGTGAAAAAGTTGACTGTAAGATCAAAGGTCGATTTTTGGTGAATATTTGAAACATGCTTGCTTGGCTAATTTCTAGCCAAATTTCCAATGAATGTCTCCCCTCCTCCTGCCCGCGCGTGCTCCACATCCTCACACACTCAGCCTTAACTTACACACGCGCGGGCTTGGCAAGACGCACACGCAACATTTCAGGAGAGTGTGGGCTGACCAAGCCCCCACTCATTCCTTGGTTTCTAGCCAAGGCCTTGTGGATCTTGTAATCTTGGATCTCTTAACAAAAGCTGATCTTTTTAGTATTGCATTTCCGATTTTGTATGCAATGGTAAAAAGTTATACAAATCCTGAAACATTGATATATATATATGTATTTATATATATATAAATCTTTATTTCAGACGCCAAGTTCCACATAAAATAACAGACATAGAGCTATAAAAAAGAGAGTAAAACGAAAACATAAAACATAGATAATACAGTGCATAAAAAGTATGAAGACTTTTGTGCCAATGTAGTCTTAAGTTCCAAGTAATCGATAGCAGCTCTTTAGAGGGTTGACCAGGGCCTCTACTATTCAGTTCTCAGACTCGTCCAGTCGACACATGAAACCATACATCAGTTGTCTCAGGAGTGCCTTACAGGTTGGTACGTGCTTAGACAGAAACAACTGACCAGCACTATGCCACCTAGGCACATTAAGTAGCAATCTAAAAGCATCATTGAAACCATACATCAGTTGTCTCAGGATTGCCTTACAGGTTGGTACGTGCTTAGACACAAACAACTGACTAGCACTATGCCACCTTGGCACATTAAGTAGCAATCTAAAAGCATCATTGTAGGCTACTTTCAGTATCTGTATACTCCTTTACCTGTACATAGACCACAAATGAGCAGTGTACAATGGTGTTATGTAGGTTCTAAACAGGGAACATTTAACTGAATCTGAGCACATAGAAAACGTCCTTAATAACATACTGGCCTGAGAATATATTTGACAGCGCTGTTGATACATATCGTTGTCATCTGTCCAATCATCAGAAATGACATGGCAGATATTTTATTTCCTCACAAACACCAAGGGGACTGCCAGATAAATAAAAGGTAGGGAAGGTTAATTTCCTGTCCTGATTACTTCTGACTATCATTATGTGGCTTTTCTTTGCATTATATTTTATATCATGATCTAAGCCATACTGAGAGCACACCCATAGCATCTGTTGCAACAGGCTGAGTGGAACCAGATAATCTGCGTACATCAGATGATTGACAATAGATTCACCAACAAGACAGCCTGTATTTGTCTTATTCAGCTGGCTTGATAAGTCGTCCATATTAAACAAAAAGGGAAATCAAATTCCTCCTTGTCGAACTCCGTTACCAACATGGAAAGCAGCTGATACAACATTGTCCCATTTAACATGAAAAGTTTGATTGGCATACCAGAACACCAAAATCCTCACAAGAGGTTTAGGGAAACCTCTCGCTATTAGCTTCATAAACAGTTTTTCATGACAAATTCGATCGAAAGCTTTGTAAGCATCAATAAAGCATAAAAATACAGATGAATTAAGACTTGTGTACCTGAGACAATCTCCTTCAGAGCATAGATACAGAGATCAGTACCATGTTTTCTTTTAAAACCAAACTGATTTTCTGCAGTCAGAATATACATTTCCAATTTCAATCAAATAATTCTCTCAAACACTTTAGACAAGATACTGGCCAATGCAATGGGTCGATAGTTGTGTAGCCCGGGTGGTAAACATTTCTGTTGAAACAATCCTATTACATAAATATAAAAGTTTGAATACATAATACTTAAGTTCATAGTTTAATAAATAGACTTTAAGGTTTGAGAGTATGATTTTGATTTGATGAGAAATGCATATTGTTCATGTTTTACTGAATACAGCATTTGGAAATGTATATCTGTTGTTTAAAAAACGCATGTTAAAATGTACCGGTTACAAATATGAAGAGAGTAAGATGAATGTTTTGTGAATCTATGTTGTTGCTTTAATTTTGATTATGATGTTAAGCCAATCCGGTTTGAGGTCAAAGGGCAGGGTAACACGGGAAGTTGGGGTAGATGAGGTTGGAGTAGAAAAAGACAGAGCGAGCGGAGGAGTTGGAGGGAGAAGAAAATTGTAGCGTACGGTAAAATACCAAGAGTGAAGATTTTATATTATCATTAGTGGTGTTATGTTTATATTGTTGGGTGAATATCTCAACCAACAACAATAACCCAGAAAGAGGAGTTTGGCTGTTGGCGGTTTTGGATTAAGCACGGGCTTTGCCGCCAGACTAGCGACAGCGAGTGCCAGGTTGGAGCCGGTGGAGGTCGGGATTGTCGTCGTCCTCAGTCTTCTTCCTGAGTTGGTTCGTCTCGTAAATCCACGAGAGTATTTGGTCGGTCTCTCCTTCACCTGCTGCCGCCCTTCTGCCGCAGTGCGTGTGCTACCGCACTGCTGATCCGAGGTACCAGCTCCTTGTTATTTTGTGCAGTCCTGGCGAAACAGCCATTTTGTTTACGGCTACAACGCACACGAGCTACACTCAGGCCTGCACCGTAGAACTGTACTGAATTAAGGTATTCGTGTAGTTAGCATTGCCGGCTAGTTTGTATTGTGTGTCCATGTGCATTACGATGTCATGTAAATGTTGAACCAATAACTGAAGAACTGATTTTTTGTCTGAAGTAAATCTTTCCTGTTTTTGTTTAACAGTTGGTTGTATTGTTTTTTTCATATGTTAAATTGGTTTAAGTTAGTAACAATTACTAACGAACTCAGGTTAGCCACCTCTCATTACAAATCCACCAAACTAGAGAGGCGCTACAGTTGTCTATGCTGTTCAGTTTACCAGCCTTATCTTTAACAACAGGCACTAACAGTACTGACATAATAGAGTTCGGTAGAACACCATGAACCATAATTCCAGTGAGACACATGGCTAGAAATGGACTGAGTCTATAACTGGCATTTTTTAGATGCTCTGCAGAAATGGAATCCATACCACAAGCTTTGTTGTTGTCTAGCATGTGGATGGCATCATAAATATCTACTGATCTAACTATCAAGTCTGCAGAGATACCTTTATATTGATTATCAATTCTCACTGTGTTACTTTGAACACAATTAAATAGTTTACTGTAGTGCTCATGCCATAGATAAGCAATCTTCTCTGGACAACTAACCCCTTTGATATCAGAAGGGAGGGGAGTTCTGTTATTATTTATGATCTTGACCTCCTTCCAGAAGTCAGTAAGATTGTTATTCTGCATCTTTCTGGCCAGCGAGTCTGCTCTCATTGTGTTTTCATTTCTCTTAATGAAACGAGTGCATATTTAAATCTAGCATTTGTGAGGTTTTTGTTATCAAGCAGCACTCTCTGTCTGGGTCTGCCTGCCTCTGACCAGACTCTAAAGGCTTCTCTAGCAGCAGCATGTTGCTCAGACACAAACTCATTCCAGACAGGCCGTGCGTTAGGGACCTTACTCTTGTGATTAATAAAAGGTTCACTGGAAGCATAAAGACATTTGACAATATCATCATACATGGCACAGAGCTTTTCAGCATTATGTTTATCCTTGCAGTTCATATCCGAGAATTAGTTAATAGAGAATATCTGTGCCGAACCTCTTTGGTCAATTTTGACCAGTCCAGTTTTCTTGGGGGGCCAGCAACAAGGGTACACTCTCAACATTTAGCAGCATAGCAACTGGTATGTGATCAGTGGTGGCCAGCCCATAACACATCTCTATACTTTCCAGTGAGTCATGAGCATCGGCTGTGGTTACAATATGGTCTAGCCAGGAAGTTGTGTGCCACGTTTCACTTATATAGGTAAAACTTGTATCAGGCAATAACGCTTGATATAATTAATTTAGTTTCATTACAGAACTGCTGCAGATGTTGTGCGAATAAACACTTATCTGACATGTCAGCATTAAAATCACCCATGACATAGACACAACATGAACTATTGTCCTCTATGAAGGACTGAATAAAAGCTAACCTGTTCTGAAATTCATCCTCATGGTCATAGGATTCATATGGTGTGTACACATTTACAATAGTACATTTATTTTCATTGTGATTAAACTCCAACCCAATAGCCCAGTCAACGTTAAGCCACACCACCTTTACCGTTGGGTCATATTTTATGTTCCACAGTATAGCTACACCACCAGCTATCCTCCCACAAACCATTCTCATGCTGAGATCGGTAGTGGACTCTCCAGCACCATGAAAGTTCTTGTGTAGGGAGTTCAATTTGTCCAGATCTTGCTTGGTCATCCAGGTTTCTTGAAGGCAGACAATGTCACTCTCGTCCAGCAATGTGTCCACCACCAAACGTCTTGATCTATCAGCAGCAGTATGTCCTACTCGGAGGCCACGAGCGTTGTAGGATACAACCCGCATTAATGATCTACCACGGACCCATCAGGGCAGCTGGCCGGTGTGTCTGTCTCCCTGGTCTCTACATATAGGCCTACATTCATCCCAGCATCATGACTGAGCTGAAGCTCGGTACCCTGAGAGCGGGGGGTATTCTCTGGTCGAGCTTTTTTGAAAGTATAGACCAAGGGTAATTACCAAACCACAACTGTCCCACCATTACCCATATGTGGCGCTACATTCCACGCCCTAAAGCACAAAGGCTTTCTGGAATGGATAGGCTAACCAAGCCCCCTCCCTTCACTCCTTGAGTTGAAATAAAGGCCCTTGTGGATCCTGGTGGTATTATATTTCAGATTTGGTATCCCATTGGTAATTCTGCAGCATAGATTTTTCTATACAGTTCCAATTTGTCAAGAATATACATTTTTCAATGGTTCGCAATGTTTGGAGGAATCCGCCATTACTGCTTGCAGTTATAGTTTTATTATTATTATTATTATTATTCTTGTTCCATGGAAGTCAATGGCAGCCCCTAGAACACTTCGACAACTTTTTGTGAAATTTGGCACACTCATTAAGGACAGTTGATTCTATACCTACACCAAGTTTCATGTCTCCCATTAGACCACTCCAGCGCCACCAATGGGTCAAAGTTGGACTTGTGTTTACACACGCAACTTTTGAACCGTATGACCCATTTTCAAAAATGAGGTACCATTGGATTCCCTGGTTCAAGCCGAGTTCAACGCACCCCATGGCGTCAATTTCCGGTTATATAGATTTTCCGCTACTTCCGGTTTTATCAAAAACCTTTGAAAGCCTACTCCTCCTACAATTTTTGTCATATCTTCTTCAAAGTTACCAGAGATGATCTTCAGACCAAGCGTCACAAAAGTTATCGAAAAGAATTTTGATCCTCACAACCGTTTGTCCGGTACAGCCAATCAAATTCATCAGAAAAGCCGCCAAACAGGATGTGAAGTCCTGTCTCAGCAAATCTTTGAGATATCAACACGAAACTTGGTATATCGATGGAAGACACTACAACATGTTACCGTGTGCAAAGGCAACTTCATATCTCCAAAAATGATTGATATAAAGCAAATTGAACTTATCGCTAACGCTAAAATAATGCTTTACACATCAGCCAGTCAAAAACTGATACTCTGATTCAATCACAAGTTCATATGAAGACTCTTGAGAATGTTTATAACACAAATCTGTGAAAAAGTTGACTGTAAGATCAAAGGTCGATTTTTGGTGAATATTTGAAACATGCTTGCTTGGCTAATTTCTAGCCAAATTTCCAATGAATGTCTCCCCTCCTCCTGCCCGCGCGTGCTCCACATCCTCACACACTCAGCCTTAACTTACACACGCGCGGGCTTGGCAAGACGCACACGCAACATTTCAGGAGAGTGTGGGCTGACCAAGCCCCCACTCATTCCTTGGTTTCTAGCCAAGGCCTTGTGGATCTTGTAATCTTGGATCTCTTAACAAAAGCTGATCTTTTTAGTATTGCATTTCCGATTTTGTATGCAATGGTAAAAAGTTATACAAATCCTGAAACATTGATATATATATATGTATTTATATATATATAAATCTTTATTTCAGACGCCAAGTTCCACATAAAATAACAGACATAGAGCTATAAAAAAGAGAGTAAAACGAAAACATAAAACATAGATAATACAGTGCATAAAAAGTATGAAGACTTTTGTGCCAATGTAGTCTTAAGTTCCAAGTAATCGATAGCAGCTCTTTAGAGGGTTGACCAGGGCCTCTACTATTCAGTTCTCAGACTCGTCCAGTCGACACATGAAACCATACATCAGTTGTCTCAGGAGTGCCTTACAGGTTGGTACGTGCTTAGACAGAAACAACTGACCAGCACTATGCCACCTAGGCACATTAAGTAGCAATCTAAAAGCATCATTGAAACCATACATCAGTTGTCTCAGGATTGCCTTACAGGTTGGTACGTGCTTAGACACAAACAACTGACTAGCACTATGCCACCTTGGCACATTAAGTAGCAATCTAAAAGCATCATTGTAGGCTACTTTCAGTATCTGTATACTCCTTTACCTGTACATAGACCACAAATGAGCAGTGTACAATGGTGTTATGTAGGTTCTAAACAGGGAACATTTAACTGAATCTGAGCACATAGAAAACGTCCTTAATAACATACTGGCCTGAGAATATATTTGACAGCGCTGTTGATACATATCGTTGTCATCTGTCCAATCATCAGAAATGACATGGCAGATATTTTATTTCCTCACAAACACCAAGGGGACTGCCAGATAAATAAAAGGTAGGGAAGGTTAATTTCCTGTCCTGATTACTTCTGACTATCATTATGTGGCTTTTCTTTGCATTATATTTTATATCATGATCTAAGCCATACTGAGAGCACACCCATAGCATCTGTTGCAACAGGCTGAGTGGAACCAGATAATCTGCGTACATCAGATGATTGACAATAGATTCACCAACAAGACAGCCTGTATTTGTCTTATTCAGCTGGCTTGATAAGTCGTCCATATTAAACAAAAAGGGAAATCAAATTCCTCCTTGTCGAACTCCGTTACCAACATGGAAAGCAGCTGATACAACATTGTCCCATTTAACATGAAAAGTTTGATTGGCATACCAGAACACCAAAATCCTCACAAGAGGTTTAGGGAAACCTCTCGCTATTAGCTTCATAAACAGTTTTTCATGACAAATTCGATCGAAAGCTTTGTAAGCATCAATAAAGCATAAAAATACAGATGAATTAAGACTTGTGTACCTGAGACAATCTCCTTCAGAGCATAGATACAGAGATCAGTACCATGTTTTCTTTTAAAACCAAACTGATTTTCTGCAGTCAGAATATACATTTCCAATTTCAATCAAATAATTCTCTCAAACACTTTAGACAAGATACTGGCCAATGCAATGGGTCGATAGTTGTGTAGCCCGGGTGGTAAACATTTCTGTTGAAACAATCCTATTACATAAATATAAAAGTTTGAATACATAATACTTAAGTTCATAGTTTAATAAATAGACTTTAAGGTTTGAGAGTATGATTTTGATTTGATGAGAAATGCATATTGTTCATGTTTTACTGAATACAGCATTTGGAAATGTATATCTGTTGTTTAAAAAACGCATGTTAAAATGTACCGGTTACAAATATGAAGAGAGTAAGATGAATGTTTTGTGAATCTATGTTGTTGCTTTAATTTTGATTATGATGTTAAGCCAATCCGGTTTGAGGTCAAAGGGCAGGGTAACACGGGAAGTTGGGGTAGATGAGGTTGGAGTAGAAAAAGACAGAGCGAGCGGAGGAGTTGGAGGGAGAAGAAAATTGTAGCGTACGGTAAAATACCAAGAGTGAAGATTTTATATTATCATTAGTGGTGTTATGTTTATATTGTTGGGTGAATATCTCAACCAACAACAATAACCCAGAAAGAGGAGTTTGGCTGTTGGCGGTTTTGGATTAAGCACGGGCTTTGCCGCCAGACTAGCGACAGCGAGTGCCAGGTTGGAGCCGGTGGAGGTCGGGATTGTCGTCGTCCTCAGTCTTCTTCCTGAGTTGGTTCGTCTCGTAAATCCACGAGAGTATTTGGTCGGTCTCTCCTTCACCTGCTGCCGCCCTTCTGCCGCAGTGCGTGTGCTACCGCACTGCTGATCCGAGGTACCAGCTCCTTGTTATTTTGTGCCATCCTGGCGAAACAGCCATTTTGTTTACGGCTACAACGCACACGAGCTACACTCAGGCCTGCACCGTAGAACTGTACTGAATTAAGGTATTCGTGTAGTTAGCATTGCCGGCTAGTTTGTATTGTGTGTCCATGTGCATTACGATGTCATGTAAATGTTGAACCAATAACTGAAGAACTGATTTTTTGTCTGAAGTAAATCTTTCCTGTTTTTGTTTAACAGTTGGTTGTATTGTTTTTTTCATATGTTAAATTGGTTTAAGTTAGTAACAATTACTAACGAACTCAGGTTAGCCACCTCTCATTACAAATCCACCAAACTAGAGAGGCGCTACAGTTGTCTATGCTGTTCAGTTTACCAGCCTTATCTTTAACAACAGGCACTAACAGTACTGACATAATAGAGTTCGGTAGAACACCATGAACCATAATTCCAGTGAGACACATGGCTAGAAATGGACTGAGTCTATAACTGGCATTTTTTAGATGCTCTGCAGAAATGGAATCCATACCACAAGCTTTGTTGTTGTCTAGCATGTGGATGGCATCATAAATATCTACTGATCTAACTATCAAGTCTGCAGAGATACCTTTATATTGATTATCAATTCTCACTGTGTTACTTTGAACACAATTAAATAGTTTACTGTAGTGCTCATGCCATAGATCAGCAATCTTCTCTGGACAACTAACCCCTTTGATATCAGAAGGGAGGGGAGTTCTGTTATTATTTATGATCTTGACCTCCTTCCAGAAGTCAGTAAGATTGTTATTCTGCATCTTTCTGGCCAGCGAGTCTGCTCTCATTGTGTTTTCATTTCTCTTAATGAAACGAGTGCATATTTAAATCTAGCATTTGTGAGGTTTTTGTTATCAAGCAGCACTCTCTGTCTGGGTCTGCCTGCCTCTGACCAGACTCTAAAGGCTTCTCTAGCAGCAGCATGTTGCTCAGACACAAACTCATTCCAGACAGGCCGTGCGTTAGGGACCTTACTCTTGTGATTAATAAAAGGTTCACTGGAAGCATAAAGACATTTGACAATATCATCATACATGGCACAGAGCTTTTCAGCATTATGTTTATCCTTGCAGTTCATATCCGAGAATTAGTTAATAGAGAATATCTGTGCCGAACCTCTTTGGTCAATTTTGACCAGTCCAGTTTTCTTGGGGGGCCAGCAACAAGGGTACACTCTCAACATTTAGCAGCATAGCAACTGGTATGTGATCAGTGGTGGCCAGCCCATAACACATCTCTATACTTTCCAGTGAGTCATGAGAATCGGCTGTGGTTACAATATGGTCTAGCCAGGAAGTTGTGTGCCACGTTTCACTTATATAGGTAAAACTTGTATCAGGCAATAACGCTTGATATAATTAATTTAGTTTCATTACAGAACTGCTGCAGATGTTGTGCGAATAAACACTTATCTGACATGTCAGCATTAAAATCACCCATGACATAGACACAACATGAACTATTGTCCTCTATGAAGGACTGAATAAAAGCTAACCTGTTCTGAAATTCATCCTCATGGTCATAGGATTCATATGGTGTGTACACATTTACAATAGTACATTTATTTTCATTGTGATTAAACTCCAACCCAATAGCCCAGTCAACGTTAAGCCACACCACCTTTACCGTTGGGTCATATTTTATGTTCCACAGTATAGCTACACCACCAGCTATCCTCCCACAAACCATTCTCATGCTGAGATCGGTAGTGGACTCTCCAGCACCATGAAAGTTCTTGTGTAGGGAGTTCAATTTGTCCAGATCTTGCTTGGTCATCCAGGTTTCTTGAAGGCAGACAATGTCACTCTCGTCCAGCAATGTGTCCACCACCAAACGTCTTGATCTATCAGCAGCAGTATGTCCTACTCGGAGGCCACGAGCGTTGTAGGATACAACCCGCATTAATGATCTACCACGGACCCATCAGGGCAGCTGGCCGGTGTGTCTGTCTCCCTGGTCTCTACATATAGGCCTACATTCATCCCAGCATCATGACTGAGCTGAAGCTCGGTACCCTGAGAGCGGGGGGTATGCTCTGGTCGAGCTTTTTTGAAAGTATAGACCAAGGGTAATTACCAAACCACAACTGTCCCACCATTACCCATATGTGGCGCTACATTCCACGCCCTAAAGCACAAAGGCTTTCTGGAATGGATAGGCTAACCAAGCCCCCTCCCTTCACTCCTTGAGTTGAAATAAAGGCCCTTGTGGATCCTGGTGGTATTATATTTCAGATTTGGTATCCCATTGGTAATTCTGCAGCATAGATTTTTCTATACAGTTCCAATTTGTCAAGAATATACATTTTTCAATGGTTCGCAATGTTTGGAGGAATCCGCCATTACTGCTTGCAGTTATATTTAGGATTCCTCCGTCAGGAGGAAACCTATTGTTATTGTTAGTTTTATTATTATTATTATTCTTGTTCCATGGAAGTCAATGGCAGCCCCTAGAACCCTTCGACAACTTTTTGTGAAATTTGGCACACTCATTAAAGACAGTTGATTCTATACCTACACCAAGTTTCATGTCTCCCATTAGACCACTCCAGCGCCACCAACGGGTCAAAGTTGGACTTGTGTTTACACACGCAACTTTTGAACCGTATGACCCATTTTCAAAAATGAGGTACCATTGGATTCCCTGGATCAAGCCGAGTTCAACGCACCCCATGGCGTCAATTTCCGGTTATATAGATTTTCCGCTATTTCCGGTTTTATCAAAAACCTTTGAAAGCCTACTCCTCCTACAATTTTTGTCATATCTTTTTCAAAGTTACCAGAGATGATCTTCAGACCAAGCCTCACAAAAGTTATCGAAAAGAATTTTGATCCTCACAACCGTTTGTCCGTTACAGCCAATCAAATTCATCAGAAAAGCCGCCAAACAGGATGTGAAGTCATGTCTCAGCAAATCTTTGAGATATCAACACGAAACTTGGTATATCGATGGAAGACACTACAACATGTTACCGTGTGCAAAGGCAACTTCATATCTCCAAAAATGATTGATATAAAGCAAATTGAACTTATCGCTAACGCTAAAATAATGCTTTACACATCAGCCAGTCAAAAACTGATACTCTGATTCAATCACAAGTTCATATGAAGACTCTTGAGAATGTTTATAACACAAATCTGTGAAAAAGTTGACTGTAAGATCAAAGGTTGATTTTTGGTGAATATTTGAAACATGCTTGCTTGGCTAATTTCAAGCCAAATTTCCAATGAATGTCTCCCCTCCTCCTGCCCGCGCGTGCTCCACATCCTCACACACTCAGCCTTAACTTACACACGCGCGGGCTTGGCAAGACGCACACGCAACATTTCAGGAGAGTGTGGGCTGACCAAGCCCCCACTCATTCCTTGGTTTCTAGCAAAGGCCTTGTGGATCTTGTAATCTTGGATCTCTTAACAAAAGCTGGTCTTTTTAGTATTGCATTTCCGATTTTGTATCCAATGGTAAAAAGTTATACAAATCCTGAAACATTGATATATATATATATGTATTTATATATATATAAATCTTTATTTCAGACGCCAAGTTCCACATAAAATAACAGACATAGAGCTATAAAAAAGAGAGTAAAACGAAAACATAAAACATAGATAATACAGTGCATAAAAAGTATGAAGACTTTTGTGCCAATGTAGTCTTAAGTTCCAAGTAATCGATAGCAGCTCTTTAGAGGGTTGACCAGAGCCTCTACTATTCAGTTCTCAGACTTGTCCAGTCGACACATGAAACCGTACATCAGTTTTGTCAGGAGTGCCTTACAGGTTGGTACGTGCTTTGACAGAAACAACTGACCAGCACTATGCCACCTAGGCACATTAAGTAGCAATCTAAAAGCATCATTGAAACCCTACATCAGTTGTCTCAGGATTGCCTTACAGGTTGGTACGTGCTTAGACACTAACAACTGACTAGCACTATGCCACCTTGGCACATTAAGTAGCAATCTAAAAGCATCATTGTAGGCTACTTTCAGTATCTGTATACTCCTTTTCCTGTACATAGACCACAAATGAGCAGTGTACAATGGTGTTATGTAGGTTCTAAACAGGGAACATTTAACTGAATCTGAGCACATAGAAAACGTCCTTAATAACATACTGGCCTGAGAATACATTTGACAGCGCTGTTGATACATATCGTTGTCATCTGTCCAATCATCAGAAATGACATGGCCCAGATATTTTATTTCCTCACAAACACCAAGGGGACTGCCAGATAAATAAAAGGTAGGGAAGGTTAATTTCCTGTCCTGATTACTTCTGACTATCATAATGTGGCTTTTCTTTGCATTATATTTTATATCATGATCTAAGCCATACTGAGAGCACACCCATAGCATCTGTTGCAACAGGCTGAGTGGAACCAGATCATTTGCGTACATCAGATGATTGACAATAGATTCACCAACAAGACAGCCTGTATTTGTCTTATTCAGCTGGCTTGACAAGTCGTCCATATCCATATTAAACAAAAAGGGAAATCCAATTCCTCCTTGTCGAACTCCGTTACCAACATGGAAAGGAGCTGATACAACATTGTTCCATTTAACATGAAAAGTTTGATTGGCATACCAGAACACCAAAATCCTCACAAGAGGTTTAGGGACACCTCTCGCTATTAGCTTCATAAACAGTTTTTCATGACAAATTCGATCGAAAGCTTTGTAAGCATCAATAAAGCATAAAAATACAGATGAATTAAGACTTGTGTACCTGAGACAATCTCCTTCAGAGCACAGATACAGAGATCAGTACCATGTTTTCTTTTAAAACCAAACTGATTTTCTGCAGTCAGAATATACATTTCCAATTTCAATCAAATAATTCTCTCAAACACTTTAGACAAGATACTGGCCAATGCAATGGGTCGATAGTTGTCTATGCTGTTCAGTTTACCAGCCTTATCTTTAACAACAGGCACTAACAGTACTGACATAATAGAGTTCGGTAGAACACCATGAACCATAATTCCAGTGAGACACATGGCTAGAAATGGACTGAGTCTATAACTGGCATTTTTTAGATGCTCTGCAGAAATGCAATCCATACCACAAGCTTTGTTGTTGTCTAGCATGTGGATGGCATCATAAATATCTACTGATCTAACTATCAAGTCTGCAGAGATACCTTTATATTCATTATCAATTCTCACTGTGTTACTTTTAACACAATTAAATAGTTTACTGTAGTGCTCATGCCATAGATCAGCAATCTTCTCTGGACAACTAACCCCTTTGATATCAGAAGGGAGGGGAGTTCTGTTATTATTTATGATCTTGACCTCCTTCCAGAAGTCAGTAAGATTGTTATTCTGCATCTTTCTGGCCAGCGAGTCTGCTCTCATTGTGTTTTCATTTCTCTTAATGAAACGAGTGCATATTTAAATCTAGCATTTGTGAGGTTTTTGTTATCAAGCAGCACTCCCTGTCTGGGTCTGCCTGCCTCTGACCAGACTCTAAAGGCTTCTCTAGCAGCAGCATGTTGCTCAGACACAAACTCATTCCAGACAGGCCGTGCGTTAGGGACCTTACTCTTGTGATTAATAAAAGGTTCACTGGAAGCATAAAGACATTTGACAATATCATCATACATGGCACAGAGCTTTTCAGCATGATGTTTATCCTTGCAGTTCATATCCGTGCACATTAGGGCATCCCTAGAAAATGCAACATCACTATGTAAGCTGTCAGTTAATAGAGAGTATCTGTGCATAACCTCTTTGGTCAATTTTGACCAGTCCAGTTTTCTTGGGGGGCCAGCAACAAGGGTACACTCTCAACATTTAGCAGCATAGCAACTGGTATGTGATCAGTGGTGGCCAGCCCATAACACATCTCTATACTTTCCAGTGAGTCATGAGCATCGGCTGTGGTTACAATATGGTCTATCCAGGAAGTTGTGTGCCACGTTTCACTTATATAGGTAAAACTTGTATCAGGCAATAACGCTTGATATAATTAATTTAGTTTCATTACAGAACTGCTGCAGATGTTGTGCGAATAAACGCTTATCTGACATGTCAGCATTAAAATCACCCATGACATAGACACAACATGAACTATTGTCCTCTATGAAGGACTGAATAAAAGCTAACCTGTTCTGAAATTCATCCTCATGGTCAGAGGATTCATATGGTGTGTACACATTTACAATAGTACATTTATTTTCATTGTGATTAAACTCCAACCCAATAGCCCAGTCAACGTTAAGCCACACCACCTTTACCGTTGGGTCATATTTTATGTTCCACAGTATAGCTACACCACCAGCTATCCTCCCACAAACCATTCTCATGCTGAGATCGGTAGTGGACTCTCCAGCACCATGAAACATCTTGTGTAGGGAGTTCAATTTGTCCAGATCTTGCTTGGCCATCCAGGTTTCTTGAAGGCAGACAATGTCACTCTCGTCCAGCAATGTGTCCACCACCAAACGTCTTGATCTATCAGCAGCAGTATGTCCTACTCGGAGGCCACGAGCGTTGTAGGATACAACCCGCATTAATGATCTACCACGGACCCATCAGGGCAGCTGGCCAGTGTGTCTGTCTCCCTGGTCTCTACATATAGGCCTACATTCATCCCAGCATCATGACTGAGCTGAAGCTCGGTACCCTGAGAGCGGGGGGTATGCTCTGGTTGAGCTTTTTTGAAAGTATAGACCAAGGGTAATTACCACACCACAACTGTCCCACCATTACCCATAGGTGGCGCTACATTCCACGCCCTAAAGCACAAAGGCTTTCTGGAATGGATAGGCTAACCAAACCCCCTCCCTTCACTCCTTGGGTTGAAATAAAGGCCCTTGTGGATCTTGATGGTATTATATTTCAGATTTGGTATCCCATTGGTAATTCTGCAGCATAGATTTTTCTATACAGTTCCAACTTGTCAAGAATATAAATTTTTCAATGTTTCGCAATGTTTGGAGGAATCCGCCATTACTGCTTGCAGTTATATTTAGGATTCCTCCGTCAGGAGGAAACCTATTGTTATTGTTAGTTTTATTATTAGGATTCCTCCGTCAGGAGGAAACCTATTGTTATTGTTAGTTTTATTATTATTATTATTCTTGTTCCATGGAAGTCAATGGCAGCCCCTAGAACACTTCGACAACTTTTTGTGAAATTTGGCACACTCATTAAGGACAGTTGATTCTATACCTACACCAAGTTTCATGTCTCCCATTAGACCACTCCAGCGCCACCAATGGGTCAAAGTTGGACTTGTGTTTACACACGCAACTTTTGAACCGTATGACCCATTTTCAAAAATGAGGTACCATTGGATTCCCTGGTTCAAGCCGAGTTCAACGCACCCCATGGCGTCAATTTCCGGTTATATAGATTTTCCGCTACTTCCGGTTTTATCAAAAACCTTTGAAAGCCTACTCCTCCTACAATTTTTGTCATATCTTCTTCAAAGTTACCAGAGATGATCTTCAGACCAAGCGTCACAAAAGTTATCGAAAAGAATTTTGATCCTCACAACCGTTTGTCCGGTACAGCCAATCAAATTCATCAGAAAAGCCGCCAAACAGGATGTGAAGTCCTGTCTCAGCAAATCTTTGAGATATCAACACGAAACTTGGTATATCGATGGAAGACACTACAACATGTTACCGTGTGCAAAGGCAACTTCATATCTCCAAAAATGATTGATATAAAGCAAATTGAACTTATCGCTAACGCTAAAATAATGCTTTACACATCAGCCAGTCAAAAACTGATACTCTGATTCAATCACAAGTTCATATGAAGACTCTTGAGAATGTTTATAACACAAATCTGTGAAAAAGTTGACTGTAAGATCAAAGGTCGATTTTTGGTGAATATTTGAAACATGCTTGCTTGGCTAATTTCTAGCCAAATTTCCAATGAATGTCTCCCCTCCTCCTGCCCGCGCGTGCTCCACATCCTCACACACTCAGCCTTAACTTACACACGCGCGGGCTTGGCAAGACGCACACGCAACATTTCAGGAGAGTGTGGGCTGACCAAGCCCCCACTCATTCCTTGGTTTCTAGCCAAGGCCTTGTGGATCTTGTAATCTTGGATCTCTTAACAAAAGCTGATCTTTTTAGTATTGCATTTCCGATTTTGTATGCAATGGTAAAAAGTTATACAAATCCTGAAACATTGATATATATATATGTATTTATATATATATAAATCTTTATTTCAGACGCCAAGTTCCACATAAAATAACAGACATAGAGCTATAAAAAAGAGAGTAAAACGAAAACATAAAACATAGATAATACAGTGCATAAAAAGTATGAAGACTTTTGTGCCAATGTAGTCTTAAGTTCCAAGTAATCGATAGCAGCTCTTTAGAGGGTTGACCAGGGCCTCTACTATTCAGTTCTCAGACTTGTCCAGTCGACACATGAAACCATACATCAGTTGTCTCAGGAGTGCCTTACAGGTTGGTACGTGCTTAGACAGAAACAACTGACCAGCACTATGCCACCTAGGCACATTAAGTAGCAATCTAAAAGCATCATTGAAACCATACATCAGTTGTCTCAGGATTGCCTTACAGGTTGGTACGTGCTTAGACACAAACAACTGACTAGCACTATGCCACCTTGGCACATTAAGTAGCAATCTAAAAGCATCATTGTAGGCTACTTTCAGTATCTGTATACTCCTTTACCTGTACATAGACCACAAATGAGCAGTGTACAATGGTGTTATGTAGGTTCTAAACAGGGAACATTTAACTGAATCTGAGCACATAGAAAACGTCCTTAATAACATACTGGCCTGAGAATATATTTGACAGCGCTGTTGATACATATCGTTGTCATCTGTCCAATCATCAGAAATGACATGGCAGATATTTTATTTCCTCACAAACACCAAGGGGACTGCCAGATAAATAAAAGGTAGGGAAGGTTAATTTCCTGTCCTGATTACTTCTGACTATCATTATGTGGCTTTTCTTTGCATTATATTTTATATCATGATCTAAGCCATACTGAGAGCACACCCATAGCATCTGTTGCAACAGGCTGAGTGGAACCAGATAATCTGCGTACATCAGATGATTGACAATAGATTCACCAACAAGACAGCCTGTATTTGTCTTATTCAGCTGGCTTGATAAGTCGTCCATATCCATATTAAACAAAAAGGGAAATCAAATTCCTCCTTGTCGAACTCCGTTACCAACATGGAAAGCAGCTGATACAACATTGTCCCATTTAACATGAAAAGTTTGATTTGCATACCAGAACACCAAAATCCTCACAAGAGGTTTAGGGAAACCTCTCGCTATTAGCTTCATAAACAGTTTTTCATGACAAATTCGATCGAAAGCTTTGTAAGCATCAATAAAGCATAAAAATACAGATGAATTAAGACTTGTGTACCTGAGACAATCTCCTTCAGAGCATAGATACAGAGATCAGTACCATGTTTTCTTTTAAAACCAAACTGATTTTCTGCAGTCAGAATATACATTTCCAATTTCAATCAAATAATTCTCTCAAACACTTTAGACAAGATACTGGCCAATGCAATGGGTCGATAGTTGTGTAGCCCGGGTGGTAAACATTTCTGTTGAAACAATCCTATTACATAAATATAAAAGTTTGAATACATAATACTTAAGTTCATAGTTTAATAAATAGACTTTAAGGTTTGAGAGTATGATTTTGATTTGATGAGAAATGCATATTGTTCATGTTTTACTGAATACAGCATTTGGAAATGTATATCTGTTGTTTAAAAAACGCATGTTAAAATGTACCGGTTACAAATATGAAGAGAGTAAGATGAATGTTTTGTGAATCTATGTTGTTGCTTTAATTTTGATTATGATGTTAAGCCAATCCGGTTTGAGGTCAAAGGGCAGGGTAACACGGGAAGTTGGGGTAGATGAGGTTGGAGTAGAAAAAGACAGAGCGAGCGGAGGAGTTGGAGGGAGAAGAAAATTGTAGCGTACGGTAAAATACCAAGAGTGAAGATTTTATATTATCATTAGTGGTGTTATGTTTATATTGTTGGGTGAATATCTCAACCAACAACAATAACCCAGAAAGAGGAGTTTGGCTGTTGGCGGTTTTGGATAAAGCACGGGCTTTGCCGCCAGACTAGCGACAGCGAGTGCCAGGTTGGAGCCGGTGGAGGTCGGGATTGTCGTCGTCCTCAGTCTTCTTCCTGAGTTGGTTCGTCTCGTAAATCCACGAGAGTATTTGGTCGGTCTCTCCTTCACCTGCTGCCGCCCTTCTGCCGCAGTGCGTGTGCTACCGCACTGCTGATCCGAGGTACCAGCTCCTTGTTATTTTGTGCCATCCTGGCGAAACAGCCATTTTGTTTACGGCTACAACGCACACGAGCTACACTCAGGCCTGCACCGTAGAACTGTACTGAATTAAGGTATTCGTGTAGTTAGCATTGCCGGCTAGTTTGTATTGTGTGTCCATGTGCATTACGATGTCATGTAAATGTTGAACCAATAACTGAAGAACTGATTTTTTGTCTGAAGTAAATCTTTCCTGTTTTTGTTTAACAGTTGGTTGTATTGTTTTTTTCATATGTTAAATTGGTTTAAGTTAGTAACAATTACTAACGAACTCAGGTTAGCCACCTCTCATTACAAATCCACCAAACTAGAGAGGCGCTACAGTTGTCTATGCTGTTCAGTTTACCAGCCTTATCTTTAACAACAGGCACTAACAGTACTGACATAATAGAGTTCGGTAGAACACCATGAACCATAATTCCAGTGAGACACATGGCTAGAAATGGACTGAGTCTATAACTGGCATTTTTTAGATGCTCTGCAGAAATGGAATCCATACCACAAGCTTTGTTGTTGTCTAGCATGTGGATGGCATCATAAATATCTACTGATCTAACTATCAAGTCTGCAGAGATACCTTTATATTGATTATCAATTCTCACTGTGTTACTTTGAACACAATTAAATAGTTTACTGTAGTGCTCATGCCATAGATCAGCAATCTTCTCTGGACAACTAACCCCTTTGATATCAGAAGGGAGGGGAGTTCTGTTATTATTTATGATCTTGACCTCCTTCCAGAAGTCAGTAAGATTGTTATTCTGCATCTTTCTGGCCAGCGAGTCTACTCTCATTGTGTTTTCATTTCTCTTAATGAAACGAGTGCATATTTAAATCTAGCATTTGTGAGGTTTTTGTTATCAAGCAGCACTCCCTGTCTGGGTCTGCCTGCCTCTGACCAGACTCTAAAGGCTTCTCTAGCAGCAGCATGTTGCTCAGACACAAACTCATTCCAGACAGGCCGTGCGTTAGGGACCTTACTCTTGTGATTAATAAAAGGTTCACTGGAAGCATAAAGACATTTGACAATATCATCATACATGGCACAGAGCTTTTCAGCATGATGTTTATCCTTGCAGTTCATATCCGTGCACATTAGGGCATCCCTAGAAAATGCAACATCACTATGTAAGCTGTCAGTTAATAGAGAATATCTGTGCCGAACCTCTTTGGTCAATTTTGACCAGTCCAGTTTTCTTGGGGGGCCAGCAACAAGGGTACAATCTCAACATTTAGCAGCATAGCAACTGGTATGTGATCAGTGGTGGCCAGCCCATAACACATCTCTATACTTTCCAGTGAGTCATGAGCATCGGCTGTGGTTACAATATGGTCTAGCCAGGAAGTTGTGTGCCACGTTTCACTTATATAGGTAAAACTTGTATCAGGCAATAACGCTTGATATAATTAATTTAGTTTCATTACAGAACTGCTGCAGATGTTGTGCGAATAAACGCTTATCTGACATTTCAGCATTAAAATCACCCATGACATAGACACAACATGAACTATTGTCCTCTATGAAGGACTGAATAAAAGCTAACCTGTTCTGAAATTCATCCTCATGGTCATAGGATTCATATGGTGTGTACACATTTACAATAGTAAATTTATTTTCATTGTGATTAAACTCCAACCCAATAGCCCAGTCAACGTTAAGCCACACCACCTTTACCGTTGGGTCATATTTTATGTTCCACAGTATAGCTACACCACCAGCTATCCTCCCACAAACCATTATCATGCTGAGATTGGTAGTGGACTCTCCAGCACTATGAAAAATCTTGTGTAGGGAGTTCAATTTGTCCAGATCTTGCTTGGCCATCCAGGTTTCTTGAAGGCAGACAATGTCACTCTCGTCCAGCAATGTGTCCACCACCAAACGTCTTGATCTATCAGCAGCAGTATGTCCTACTCGGAGGCCACGAGCGTTGTAGGATACAACCCGCATTAATGATCTACCACGGACCCATCAGGGCAGCTGGCCGGTGTGTCTGTCTCCCTGGTCTCTACATATAGGCCTACATTCATCCCAGCATCATGACTGAGCTGAAGCTCGGTACCCTGAGAGTGGGGGGTATGCTCTGGTCGAGCTTTTTTGAAAGTATAGACCAAGGGTAATTACCACACCACAACTGTCCCACCATTACCCATAGGTGGCGCTACATTCCACGCCCTAAAGCACAAAGGCTTTCTGGAATGGATAGGCTAACCAAGCCCCCTCCCTTCACTCCTTGGGTTGAAATAAAGGCCCTTGTGGATCTTGATGGTATTATATTTCAGATTTGGTATCCCATTGGTAATTCTGCAGCATAGATTTTTCTATACAGTTCCAATTTGTCAAGAATATACATTTTTCAATGGTTCGCAATGTTTGGAGGAATCCGCCATTACTGCTTGCAGTTATATTTAGGATTCCTCCGTCAGGAGGAAACCTATTGTTATTGTTAGTTTTATTATTAGGATTCCTCCGTCAGGAGGAAACCTATTGTTATTGTTAGTTTTATTATTATTATTATTCTTGTTCCATGGAAGTCAATGGCAGCCCCTAGAACCCTTCGACAACTTTTTGTGAAATTTTGCACACTCATTAAGGACAGTTGATTCTATACCTACACCAAGTTTCATGTCTCCCATTAGACCACTCCAGCGCCACCAACGGGTCAAAGTTGGACTTGTGTTTACACACGCAACTTTTGAACCGTATGACCGATTTTCAAAAAGGAGGCACCATTGGATTCCCTGGATCAAGCCGAGTTCAACGCACCCCATGGCGTCAATTTCCGGTTATATAGATTTTCCGCTATTTCCGGTTTTATGAAAAACCTTTGAAAGCCTACTCCTCCTACAATTTTTGTCATATCTTCTTCAAAGTTACCAGAGATGATCTTCAGACCAAGCCTCACAAAAGTTATCGAAAAGAATTTTGATCCTCACAACCGTTTGTCCGGTACAGCCAATCAAATTCATCAGAAAAGCCGCCAAACAGGATGTGAAGTCATGTCTCAGCAAATCTTTGAGATATCAACACGAAACTTGGTATATCGATGGAAGACACTACAACATGTTACCGTGTGCAAAGGCAACTTCATATCTCCAAAAATGATTGATATAAAGCAAATTGAACTTATCGCTAACGCTAAAATAATGCTTTACACATCAGCCAGTCAAAAACTGATACTCTGATTCAATCACAAGTTCATATGAAGACTCTTGAGAATGTTTATAACACAAATCTGTGAAAAAGTTGACTGTACGATCAAAGGTCGATTTTTGGTGAATATTTGAAACATGCTTGCTTGGCTAATTTCTAGCCAAATTTCCAATGAATGTCTCCCCTCCTCCTGCCCGCGCGTGCTCCACATCCTCACACATTCAGCCTTAACTTACACACGCGCGGGCTTGGCAAGACGCACACGCAACATTTCAGGAGAGTGTGGGCTGACCAAGCCCCCACTCATTCCTTAGTCTCTAGCAAAGGCCTTGTGGATCTTGTAATCTTGGATCTCTTAACAAAAGCTGATCTTTTTGGTATTGCATTTCCGATTTTGTATGCAATGGTAAAAAGTTATACAAATCCTGAAACATTAATATATATATATATGTATTTATATATATATAAATCTTTATTTCAGACGCCAAGTTCCACATAAAATAACAGACATAGAGCTATAAAAAAGGGAGTAAAACAAAAACATAAAACATAGATAATACAGTGCATAAAAAGTATGAAGACTTTTGTGCCAATGTAGTCTTAAGTTCCAAGTAATCGATAGCAGCTCTTTAGAGGGTTGACCAGAGCCTCTACTATTCCGTTCTCAGACTTGTCCAGTCGACACATGAAACCATACATCAGTTGTCTCAGGAGTGCCTTACAGGTTGGTACGTGCTTAGACAGAAACAACTGACCAGCACTATGCCACCTAGGCACATTAAGTAGCAATCTAAAAGCATCATTGAAACCATACATCAGTTGTCTCAGGATTGCCTTACAGGTTGGTACGTGCTTAGACACAAACAACTGACTAGCACTATGCCACCTTGGCACATTAAGTAGCAATCTAAAAGCATCATTGTAGGCTACTTTCAGTATCTGTATACTCCTTTACCTGTACATAGACCACAAATGAGCAGTGTACAATGGTGTTATGTAGGTTCTAAACAGGGAACATTTAACTGAATCTGAGCACATAGAAAACGTCCTTAATAACATACTGGCCTGAGAATATATTTTACAGCGCTGTTGATACATATCGTTGTCATCTGTCCAATCATCAGAAATGACATGGCAGATATTTTATTTCCTCACAAACACCAAGGGGACTGCCAGATAAATAAAAGGTAGGGAAGGTTAATTTCCTGTCCTGATTACTTCTGACTATCATTATGTGGCTTTTCTTTGCATTATATTTTATATCATGATCTAAGCCATACTGAGAGCACACCCATAGCATCTGTTGCAACAGGCTGAGTGGAACCAGATAATCTGCGTACATCAGATGATTGACAATAGATTCACCAACAAGACAGCCTGTATTTGTCTTATTCAGCTGACTTGATAAGTCGTCCATATCCATATTAAACAAAAAGGGAAATCAAATTCCTCCTTGTCGAACTTCGTTACCAACATGGAAAGGAGCTGATACAACATTGTCCCATTTAACATGAAAAGTTTGATTGGCATACGAGAACCTCTCGCTATTAGCTTCACAAACAGTTTTTCATGACAAATTCGATCGAAAGCTTTGTAAGCATCAATAAAGCATAAAAATACAGATAAATTAAGACTTGTGTACCTGAGACAATCTCCTTCAGAGCATAGATACAGAGATCAGTACCATGTTTTCTTTTAAAACCAAACTGATTTTCTGCAGTCAGAATATACATTTCCAATTTCAATCAAATAATTCTCTCAAACACTTTAGACAAGATACTGGCCAATGCAATGGGTCGATAGTTGTCTATGCTGTTCAGTTTACCAGCCTTATCTTTAACAACAGGCACTAACAGTACTGACATAATAGAGTTCGGTAGAACACCATGAACCATAATTCCAGTGAGACACATGGCTAGAAATGGACTGAGTCTATAACTGGCATTTTTTAGATGCTCTGCAGAAATGCAATCCATACCACAAGCTTTGTTGTTGTCTAGCATGTGGATGGCATCATAAATATCTACTGATCTAACTATCAAGTCTGCAGAGATACCTTTATATTGATTATCAATTCTCACTGTGTTACTTTGAACACAATTAAATAGTTTACTGTAGTGCTCATGCCATAGATCAGCAATCTTCTCTGGACAACTAACCCCTTGGATATCAGAAGGGAGGGAAGTTCTGTTATTACTTATGATCTTGACCTCCTTCCAGAAGTCAGTAAGATTGTTATTTTGCATCTTTCTGGCCAGCGAGTCTGCTCTCATTGTGTTTTCATTTCTCTTAATGAAACGAGTGCATATTTAAATCTAGCATTTGTGAGGTTTTTGTTATCAAGCAGCACTCCCTGTCTGGGTCTGCCTGCCTCTGACCAGACTCTAAAGGCTTCTCTAGCAGCAGCATGTTGCTCAGACACAAACTCATTCCAGACAGGCTGTGCGTTAGGGACCTTACTCTTGTGATTAATAAAAGGTTCACTGGAAGCATAAAGACATTTGACAATATCATCATACATGGCACAGAGCTTTTCAGCATGATGTTTATCCTTGCAGTTCATATCCGTGCACATTAGGGCATCCCTAGAAAATGCAACATCACTATGTAAGCTGTCAGTTAATAGAGAATATCTGTGCATAACCTCTTTGGTCAATTTTGACCAGTCCAGTTTTCTTGGGGGGCCAGCAACAAGGGTACACTCTCAACATTTAGCAGCATAGCAACTGGTATGTGATCAGTGGTGGCCAGCCCATAACACATCTCTATACTTTCCAGTGAGTCATGAGCATCGGCTGTGGTTACAATATGGTCTAGCCAGGAAGTTGTGTGCCACGTTTCACTTATATAGGTAAAACTTGTATCAGGCAATAACGCTTGATATAATTAATTTAGTTTCATTACAGAACTGCTGCAGATGTTGTGCGAATAAACGCTTATCTGACATGTCAGCATTAAAATCACCCATGACATAGACACAACATGAACTATTGTCCTCTATGAAGGACTGAATAAAAGCTAACCTGTTCTGAAATTCATCCTCATGGTCATAGGATTCATATGGTGTGTACACATTTACAATAGTACATTTATTTTCATTGTGATTAAACTCCAACCCAATAGCCCAGTCAACGTTAAGCCAAACCACCTTTACCGTTGGGTCATATTTTATGTTCCACAGTATAGCTACACCACCAGCTATCCTCCCACAAACCATTCTCATGCTGAGATCGGTAGTGGACTCTCCAGCACCATGAAACATCTTGTGTAGGGAGTTCAATTTGTCCAGATCTTGCTTGGCCATCCAGGTTTCTTGAAGGCAGACAATGTCACTCTCGTCCAGCAATGTGTCCACCACCAAACGTCTTGATCTATCAGCAGCAGTATGTCCTACTCGGAGGCCACGAGCGTTGTAGGATACAACCCGCATTAATGATCTACCACGGACCCATCAGGGCAGCTGGCCGGTGTGTCTGTCTCCCTGGTCTCTACATATAGGCCTACATTCATCCCAGCATCATGACTGAGCTGAAGCTCGGTACCCTGAGAGCGGGGGGTGTACTCTGGTCGAGCTTTTTGGAAAGTATAGACCACGGGTAATTACCACACCACAACTGTCCCACCATTACCCATAGGTGGCGCTACATTCCACGCCCTAAAGCACAAAGGCTTTCTGGAATGGATAGGCTAACCAAGCCCCCTCCCTTCACTCCTTGGGTTGAAATAAAGGCCCTTGTGGATCTTGATGGTATTATATTTCAGATTTGGTATCCCATTGGTAATTCTGCAACATAGATTTTTCTATACAATTCCAATTTGTCAAGAATATACATTTTTCAATGGTTCGCAATGTTTGGAGGAATCCGCCATTACTGCTTGCAGTTATATTTAGGATTCCTCCGTCAGGAGGAAACCTATTGTTATTGTTAGTTTTATTAGGATTCCTCCGTCAGGAGGAAACCTATTGTTATTGTTAGTTTTATTATTATTATTATTCTTGTTCCATTGAAGTCAATGGCAGCCCCTAGAACCCTTCGACAACTTTTTGTGAAATTTGGCACACTCATTAAGGACAGTTGATTCTATACCTACACCAAGTTTCATGTCTCCCATTAGACCACTCCAGCGCCACCAACGGGTCAAAGTTGGACTTGTGTTTACACACGCAACTTTTGAACCGTATGACCCATTTTCAAAAATGAGGTACCAATGGATTCCCTGGATCAAGCCGAGTTCAACGCACCCCATGGCGTCAATTTCCGGTTATGTAGATTTTCCGCTATTTCCGGTTTTATCAAAAACCTTTGAAAGCCTACTCCTCCTACAATTGTTGTCATATCTTCTTCAAAGTTACCAGAGATGATCTTCAGACCAAGCCTCACAAAAGTTATCGAAAAGAATTTTGATCCTCACAACCGTTTGTCCGGTACAGCCAATCAAATTCATCAGAAAAGCCGCCAAACAGGATGTGAAGTCATGTCTCAGCAAATCTTTGAGATATCAACACGAAACTTGGTATATCGATGGAAGACACTACAACATGTTACCGTGTGCAAAGGCAACCTCATATCTCCAAAAATGATTGATATAAAGCAAATTGAACTTATCGCTAACGCTAAAATAATGCTTTACACATCAGCCAGTCAAAAACTGATACTCTGATTCAATCACAAGTTCATATGAAGACTCTTGAGAATGTTTATAACACAAATCTGTGAAAAGGTTGACTGTAAGATCAAAGGTCGATTTTTGGTGAATATTTGAAACATGCTTGCTTGGCTAATTTCTAGCCAAATTTCCAATGAATGTCTCCCCTCCTCCTGCCCGCGCGTGCTCCACATCCTCACACACTCAGCCTTAACTTACACACGCGCGGGCTTGGCAAGACGCACACGCAACATTTCAGGAGAGTGTGGGCTGACCAAGCCCCCACTCATTCCTTAGTTTCTAGCAAAGGCCTTGTGGATCTTGTAATCTTGGATCTCTTAACAAAAGCTGATCTTTTTGGTATTGCATTTCCGATTTTGTATGCAATGGTAAAAAGTTATGCAAATCCTGAAACATTAATATATATATATATATGTGTATTTATATATAGATAAATCTTTATTTCAGACGCCAAGTTCCACATAAAATAACAGACATAGAGCTATAAAAAAGAGAGTAAAACAAAAACATAAAACATAGATAATACAGAGCATAAAAAGTATGAAGACTTTTGTGCCAATGTAGTCTTAAGTTCCAAGTAATCGATAGCAGCTCTTTAGAGGGTTGACCAGAGCCTCTACTATTCAGTTCTCAGACTTGTCCAGTCGACACATGAAACCATACATCAGTTGTCTCAGGAGTGCCTTACAGGTTGGTACGTGCTTAGACAGAAACAACTGACCAGCACTATGCCACCTAGGCACATTAAGTAGCAATCTAAAAGCATAATTGAAACCATACATCAGTTGTCTCAGGATTGCCTTACAGGTTGGTACGCGCTTAGACACAAACAACTGACTAGCACTATGCCACCTTGGCACATTAAGTAGCAATCTAAAAGCATCATTGTAGGCTACTTTCAGTATCTGTATACTCCTTTTCCTGTACATAGACCACAAGTGAGCAGTGTACAATGGTGTTATGTAGGTTCTAAACAGGGAACATTTAACTGAATCTGAGCACATAGAAAACGTCCTTAATAACATACTGGCCTGAGAATATATTTGACAGCGCTGTTGATACATATCGTTGTCATCTTTCCAATCATCAGAAATGACATGGCCCAGATATTTTATTTCCTCACAAACACCAAGGGGACTGCCAGATAAATAAAAGGTAGGGAAGGTTAATTTCCTGTCCTGATTACTTTTGACTATCATTATGTGGCTTTTCTTTGCATTATATTTTATATCATGATCTAAGCCATACTGAGAGCACACCCATAGCATCTGTTGCAACAGGCTGAGTGGAACCAGATTATTTGCGTACATCAGATAATTGACAATAGATTCACCAACAAGACAGCCTGTATTTGTCTTATTCAGCTGGCTTGATAAGTCGTCCATATCCATATTAAACAAAAAGGGAAATCAAATTCCTCCTTGTCGAACTCCGTTACCAACATGGAAAGGAGCTGATACAACATTGTCCCATTTAACATGAAAAGTTTGATTGGCATACCAGAACACCAAAATCCTCACAAGAGGTTTAGGGACACCTCTCGCTATTAGCTTCATAAACAGTTTTTCATGACAAATTCGATCGAAAGCTTTGTAAGCATCAATAAAGCATAAAAATACAGATGAATTAAGACTTGTGTACCTGAGACAATCTCCTTCAGAGCATAGATACAGAGATCAGTACCATGTTTTCTTTTAAAACCAAACTGAATGTCTGCAGTCAGAATATACATTTCCAATTTCAATCAAATAATGCTCTCAAACACTTTAGACAAGATACTGGCCAATGCAATGGGTCGATAGTTGTCTATGCTGTTCAGTTTACCAGCCTTATCTTTAACAACAGGCACTAACAGTACTGACATAATAAAGTTCGGTAGAACACCATGAACCATAATTCCAGTGAGACACATGGCTAGAAATGGACTGAGTCTATAACTGGCATTTTTTAGATGCTCTGCAGAAATGCAATCCATACCACAAGCTTTGTTGTTGTCTAGCATGTGGATGGCATCATAAATATCTACTGATCTAACTATCAAGTCTGCAGAGATACCTTTATATTCATTATCAATTCTCACTGTGTTACTTTTAACACAATTAAATAGTTGACTGTAGTGCTCATGCCATAGATCAGCAATCTTCTCTGGACAACTAACCCCTTTGATATCAGAAGGGAGGGGACTTCTGTTATTATTTATGATCTTGACCTCCTTCCAGAAGTCAATAAGATTGTTATTCTGCATCTTTCTGGCCAGCGAGTCTGCTCTCATTGTGTTTTCATTTCTCTTAATGAAACGAGTGCATATTTAAATCTAGCATTTGTGAGGTTTTTGTTATCAAGGAGCACTCCCTGTCTGGGTCTGCCTGCCTCTGACCAGACTCTAAAGGCTTCTCTAGCAGCAGCATGTTGCTCAGACACAAACTCATTCCAGACAGGCCGTGCGTTAGGGACCTTACTCTTGTGATTAATAAAAGGTTCACTGGAAGCATAAAGACATTTGACAATATCATCATACATGGCACAGAGCTTTTCAGCATGATGTTTATCCTTGCAGTTCATATCCGTGCACATTAGGGCATCCCTAGAAAATGCAACATCACTATGTAAGCTGTCAGTTAATAGAGAATATCTGTGCATAACCTCTTTGGTCAATTTTGACCAGTCCAGTTTTCTTGGGGGGCCAGCAACAAGGGTACACTCTCAACATTTAGCAGCATAGCAACTGGTATGTGATCAGTGGTGGCCAGCCCATAACACATCTCTATACTTTCCAGTGAGTCATGAGCATCGGCTGTGGTTACAATATGGTCTAGCCAGGAAGTTGTGTGCCACGTTTCACTTACATAGGTAAAACTTGTATCAGGCAATAACGCTTGATATCATTAATTTAGTTTAATTACAGAACTGCTGCAGATGTTGTGCGAATAAACGCTTATCTGACATGTCAGCATTAAAATCACCCATGACATAGACACTACATGAACTATTGTCCTCTATGAAGGACTGAATAAAAGCTAACCTGTTCTGAAATTCATCCTCATGGTCATAGGATTCATATGGTGTGTACATATTTTACAATAGTAAATTTATTTTCATTGTGATTAAACTCCAACCCAATAGCCCAGTCAACGTTAAGCCACACCACCTTTACCGTTGGGTCATATTTTATGTTCCACAGTATAGCTATACCACCAGCTATCCTCCCACAAACCATTCTCATGCTGAGATCGGTAGTGGACTCTCCAGCACCATGAAAGTTCTTGTGTAGGGAGTTCAATTTGTCCAGATCTTGCTTGGCCATCCAGGTTTCTTGAAGGCAGACAATGTCACTCTCGTCCAGCAATGTGTCCACCACCAAACGTCTTGATCTATCAGCAGCAGTATGTCCTACTCGGAGGCCACGAGCGTTGTAGGATACAACCCGCATTAATGATCTACCACGGACCCATCAGGGCAGCTGGCCGGTGTGTCTGTCTCCCTGGTCTCTACATATAGGCCTACATTCATCCCAGCATCATGACTGAGCTGAAGCTCGGTACCCTGAGAGCGGGGGGTGTGCTCTGGTCGAGCTTTTTTGAAAGTATAGACCAAGGGTAATTACCACACCACAACTGTCCCACCATTACCCATAGGTGGCGCTACATTCCACGCCTTAAAGCACAAAGGCTTTCTGGAATGGATAGGCTAACCAAGCCCCCTCCCTTCACTCCTTGGGTTGAAATAAAGGCCCTTGTGGATCTTGATGGTATTATATTTCAGATTTGGTATCCCATTGGTAATTCTGCAGCATAGATTTTTCTATACAATTCCAATTTGTCAAGAATATACATTTTTCAATGGTTCGCAATGTTTGGAGGAATCCGCCATTACTGCTTGCAGTTATATTTAGGATTCCTCCGTCAGGAGGAAACCTATTGTTATTGTTAGTTTTATTATTATTAGGATTCCTCCGTCAGGAGGAAACCTATTGTTATTGTTAGTTTTATTATTATTAGGATTCCTCCGTCAGGAGGAAACCTATTGTTATTGTTAGTTTTATTATTATTATTATTCTTGTTCCATGGAAGTCAATGGCAGCCCCTAGAACACTTCGACAACTTTTTGTGAAATTTGGCACACTCATTAAGGACAGTTGATTCTATACCTACACCAAGTTTCATGTCTCCCATTAGACCACTCCAGCGCCACCAATGGGTCAAAGTTGGACTTGTGTTTACACACGCAACTTTTGAACCGTATGACCCATTTTCAAAAATGAGGTACCATTGGATTCCCTGGTTCAAGCCGAGTTCAACGCACCCCATGGCGTCAATTTCCGGTTATATAGATTTTCCGCTACTTCCGGTTTTATCAAAAACCTTTGAAAGCCTACTCCTCCTACAATTTTTGTCATATCTTCTTCAAAGTTACCAGAGATGATCTTCAGACCAAGCGTCACAAAAGTTATCGAAAAGAATTTTGATCCTCACAACCGTTTGTCCGGTACAGCCAATCAAATTCATCAGAAAAGCCGCCAAACAGGATGTGAAGTCCTGTCTCAGCAAATCTTTGAGATATCAACACGAAACTTGGTATATCGATGGAAGACACTACAACATGTTACCGTGTGCAAAGGCAACTTCATATCTCCAAAAATGATTGATATAAAGCAAATTGAACTTATCGCTAACGCTAAAATAATGCTTTACACATCAGCCAGTCAAAAACTGATACTCTGATTCAATCACAAGTTCATATGAAGACTCTTGAGAATGTTTATAACACAAATCTGTGAAAAAGTTGACTGTAAGATCAAAGGTCGATTTTTGGTGAATATTTGAAACATGCTTGCTTGGCTAATTTCTAGCCAAATTTCCAATGAATGTCTCCCCTCCTCCTGCCCGCGCGTGCTCCACATCCTCACACACTCAGCCTTAACTTACACACGCGCGGGCTTGGCAAGACGCACACGCAACATTTCAGGAGAGTGTGGGCTGACCAAGCCCCCACTCATTCCTTGGTTTCTAGCCAAGGCCTTGTGGATCTTGTAATCTTGGATCTCTTAACAAAAGCTGATCTTTTTAGTATTGCATTTCCGATTTTGTATGCAATGGTAAAAAGTTATACAAATCCTGAAACATTGATATATATATATGTATTTATATATATATAAATCTTTATTTCAGACGCCAAGTTCCACATAAAATAACAGACATAGAGCTATAAAAAAGAGAGTAAAACGAAAACATAAAACATAGATAATACAGTGCATAAAAAGTATGAAGACTTTTGTGCCAATGTAGTCTTAAGTTCCAAGTAATCGATAGCAGCTCTTTAGAGGGTTGACCAGGGCCTCTACTATTCAGTTCTCAGACTTGTCCAGTCGACACATGAAACCATACATCAGTTGTCTCAGGAGTGCCTTACAGGTTGGTACGTGCTTAGACAGAAACAACTGACCAGCACTATGCCACCTAGGCACATTAAGTAGCAATCTAAAAGCATCATTGAAACCATACATCAGTTGTCTCAGGATTGCCTTACAGGTTGGTACGTGCTTAGACACAAACAACTGACTAGCACTATGCCACCTTGGCACATTAAGTAGCAATCTAAAAGCATCATTGTAGGCTACTTTCAGTATCTGTATACTCCTTTACCTGTACATAGACCACAAATGAGCAGTGTACAATGGTGTTATGTAGGTTCTAAACAGGGAACATTTAACTGAATCTGAGCACATAGAAAACGTCCTTAATAACATACTGGCCTGAGAATATATTTGACAGCGCTGTTGATACATATCGTTGTCATCTGTCCAATCATCAGAAATGACATGGCAGATATTTTATTTCCTCACAAACACCAAGGGGACTGCCAGATAAATAAAAGGTAGGGAAGGTTAATTTCCTGTCCTGATTACTTCTGACTATCATTATGTGGCTTTTCTTTGCATTATATTTTATATCATGATCTAAGCCATACTGAGAGCACACCCATAGCATCTGTTGCAACAGGCTGAGTGGAACCAGATCATCTGCGTACATCAGATGATTGACAATAGATTCACCAACAAGACAGCCTGTATTTGTCTTATTCAGCTGGCTTGATAAGTCGTCCATATCCATATTAAACAAAAAGGGAAATCAAATTCCTCCTTGTCGAACTCCGTTACCAACATGGAAAGCAGCTGATACAACATTGTCCCATTTAACATGAAAAGTTTGATTTGCATACCAGAACACCAAAATCCTCACAAGAGGTTTAGGGAAACCTCTCGCTATTAGCTTCATAAACAGTTTTTCATGACAAATTCGATCGAAAGCTTTGTAAGCATCAATAAAGCATAAAAATACAGATGAATTAAGACTTGTGTACCTGAGACAATCTCCTTCAGAGCATAGATACAGAGATCAGTACCATGTTTTCTTTTAAAACCAAACTGATTTTCTGCAGTCAGAATATACATTTGCAATTTCAATCAAATAATTCTCTCAAACACTTTAGACAAGATACTGGCCAATGCAATGGGTCGATAGTTGTCTATGCTGTTCAGTTTACCAGCCTTATCTTTAACAACAGGCACTAACAATACTGACATAATAGAGTTCGGTAGAACACCATGAACCATAATTCCAGTGAGACACATGGCTAGAAATGGACTGAGTCTATAACTGGCATTTTTTAGATGCTCTGCAGAAATGCAATCCTTACCACAAGCTTTGTTGTTGTCTAGCATGTGGATGGCATCATAAATATCTACTGATATAACTATCAAGTCTGCAGAGATACCTTTATATTCATTATCAATTCTCACTGTGTTACTTTTAACACAATTAAATAGTTTACTGTAGTGCTCGTGCCATAGATCAGCAATCTTCTCTGGACAACTAACCCCTTTGATATCAGAAGGGAGGGGAGTTCTGTTATTATTTATGATCTTGACCTCCTTCCAGAAGTCAGTAAGATTGTTATTCTGCATCTTTCTGGCCAGCGAGTCTGCTCTCATTGTGTTTTCATTTCTCTAAATGAAACGAGTGCATATTTAAATCTAGCATTTGTGAGGTTTTTGTTATCAAGCAGCACTCCCTGTCTGGGTCTGCCTGCCTCTGACCAGACTCTAAAGGCTTCTCTAGCAGCAGCATGTTGCTCAGACACAAACTCATTCCAGACAGGCCGTGCGTTAGGGACCTTACTCTTGTGATTAATAAAAGGTTCACTGGAAGCATAAAGACATTTGACAATATCATCATACATGGCACAGAGCTTTTCAGCATGATGTTTATCCTTGCAGTTCATATCCGTGCACATTAGGGCATCCCTAGAAAATGCAACATCACTATGTAAGCTGTCAGTTAATAAAGAATATCTGTGCATAACCTCTTTGGTCAATTTTGACCAGTCCAGTTTTCTTGGGGGGCCAGCAACAAGGGTACACTCTCAACATTTAGCAGCATAGCAACTGGTATGTGATCAGTGGTGGCCAGCCCATAAAACATCTCTATACTTTCCAGTGAGTCATGAGCATCGGCTCTGGTTACAATATGGTCTAGCCAGGAAGTTGTGTGCCACGTTTCACTTATATAGGTAAAACTTGTATCAGGCAATAACGCTTGATATAATTAATTTAGTTTCATTACAGAACTGCTGCAGATGTTGTGCGAATAAACGCTTATCTGACATGTCAGCATTAAAATCACCCATGACATAGACACTACATGAACTATTGTCCTCTATGAAGGACTGAATAAAAGCTAACCTGTTCTGAAATTCATCCTCATGGTCATAGGATTCATATGGTGTGTACACATTTACAATAGTACATTTATTTTCATTGTGATTAAACTCCAACCCAATAGCCCAGTCAACGTTAAGCCACACCACCTTTACCGTTGGGTCATATTTTATGTTCCACAGTATAGCTACACCACCAGCTATCCTCCCACAAACCATTCTCATGCTGAGATCGGTAGTGGACTCTCCAGCACCATGAAATATCTTGTGTAGGGAGTTCAATTTGTCCAGATCTTGCTTGGCCATCCAGGTTTCTTGAAGAGAGACAATGTCACTCTCGCCCAGCAATGTGTCCACCACCAAACGTCTTGATCTATCAGCAGCAGTATGTCCTACTCGGAGGCCACGAGCGTTGTAGGATACAACCCGCATTAATGATCTACCACGGACCCATGAGGGCAGCTGGCCGGTGTGTCTGTCTTCCTGGTCTCTACATATAGGCCTACATTCATCCCAGCATCATGACTGAGCTGAAGCTCGGTACCCTGAGAGCGGGGGGTATGCTCTGGTCGAGCTTTTTTGAAAGTATAGACCAAGGGTAATTACCACACCACAACTGTCCCACCATTACCCATAGGTGGCGCTACATTCCACGCCCTAAAGCACAAAGGCTTTCTGGAATGGATAGGCTAACCAAGCCCCCTCCCTTCACTCCTTGGGTTGAAATAAAGGCCCTTGTGGATCTTGATGGTATTATATTTCAGATTTGGTATCCCATTGGTAATTCTGCAGCATAGATTTTTCTATACAGTTCCAATTTGTCAAGAATATACATTTTTCAATGGTTCGCAATGTTTGGAGGAATCCGCCATTACTGCTTGCAGTTATATTTATTATTATTCTTGTTCCATGGAAGTCAATGGCAGCCCCTAGAACCCTTCGACAACTTTTTGTGAAATTTGGCACACTCATTAAAGACAGTTGATTCTATACCTACACCAAGTTTCATGTCTCCCATTAGACCACTCCAGCGCCACCAACGGGTCAAAGTTGGACTTGTGTTTACACACGCAACTTTTGAACCGTATGACCCATTTTCAAAAATGAGGTACCATTGGATTCCCTGGATCAAGCCGAGTTCAACGCACCCCATGGCGTCAATTTCCGGTTATATAGATTTTCCGCTATTTCCGGTTTTATCAAAAACCTTTGAAAGCCTACTCCTCCTACAATTTTTGTCATATCTTCTTCAAAGTTACCAGAGATGATCTTCAGACCAAGCGTCACAAAAGTTATCGAAAAGAATTTTGATCCTCACAACCGTTTGTCCGGTACAGCCAATCAAATTCATCAGGAAAGCCGCCAAACAGGATGTGAAGTCATGTCTCAGCAAATCTTTGAGATATCAACACGAAACTTGGTATATCGATGGAAGACACTACAACATGTTACCGTGTGCAAAGGCAACTTCATATCTCCAAAAATGATTGATATAAAGCAAATTGAACTTATCGCTAACGCTAAAATAATGCTTTACACATCAGCCAGTCAAAAACTGATACTCTGATTCAATCACAAGTTCATATGAAGACTCTTGAGAATGTTTATAACACAAATCTGTGAAAAAGTTGACTGTAAGATCAAAGGTCGATTTTTGGTGAATATTTGAAACATGCTTGCTTGGCTAATTTCCAGCCAAATTTCCAATGAATGTCTCCCCTCCTCCTGCCCGCGCGTGCTCCACATCCTCACACACTCAGCCTTAACTTACACACGCGCGGGCTTGGCAAGACGCACACGCAACATTTCAGGAGAGTGTGGGCTGACCAAGCCCCCACTCATTCCTTGGTTTCTAGCCAAGGCCTTGTGGATCTTGTAATCTTGGATCTCTTAACAAAAGCTGATCTTTTTAGTATTGCATTTCCGATTTTGTATGCAATGGTAAAAAGTTATACAAATCCTGAAACATTGATATATATATATATGTATTTATATATATATAAATCTTTATTTCAGACGCCAAGTTCCACATAAAATAACAGACATAGAGCTATAAAAAAGAGAGTAAAACGAAAACATAAAACATAGATAATACAGTGCATAAAAAGTATGAAGACTTTTGTGCCAATGTAGTCTTAAGTTCCAAGTAATCGATAGCAGCTCTTTAGAGGGTTGACCAGGGCCTCTACTATTCAGTTCTCAGACTTGTCCAGTCGACACATGAAACCATACATCAGTTGTCTCAGGAGTGCCTTACAGGTTGGTACGTGCTTAGACAGAAACAACTGACCAGCACTATGCCACCTAGGCACATTAAGTAGCAATCTAAAAGCATCATTGAAACCATACATCAGTTGTCTCAGGATTGCCTTACAGGTTGGTACGTGCTTAGACACAAACAACTGACTAGCACTATGCCACCTTGGCACATTAAGTAGCAATCTAAAAGCATCATTGTAGGCTACTTTCAGTATCTGTATACTCCTTTTCCTGTACATAGACCACAAATGAGCAGTGTGCAATGGTGTTATGTAGGTTCTAAACAGGGAACATTTAACTGAATCTGAGCACATAGAAAATGTCCTTAATAACATACTGGCCTGAGAATATATTTGACAGCGCTGTTGATACATATCGTTGTCATCTGTCCAATCATCAGAAATGACATGGCCCAGATATTTTATTTCCTCACAAACACCAAGGGGACTGCCAGATAAATAAAAGGTAGGGAAGGTTAATTTCCTGTCCTGATTACTTCTGACTATCATTATGTGGCTTTTCTTTGCATTATATTTTATATCATGATCTAAGCCATACTGAGAGCACACCCATAGCATCTGTTGCAACAGGCTGAGTGGAACCAGATCATTTGCGTACATCAGATGATTGACAATAGATTCACCAACAAGACAGCCTGTATTTGTCTTATTCAGCTGGCTTGATAAGTCGTCCATATCCATATTAAACAAAAAGGGAAGTCAAATTCCTCCTTGTCGAACTCCGTTACCAACATGGAAAGGAGCTGATACAACATTGTCCCATTTAACATGAAAAGTTTGATTGGCATACCAGAACACCAAAATACTCACAAGAGGTTTAGGGACACCTCTCACTATTAGCTTCATAAACAGTTTTTCATGACAAATTCGATCGAAAGCTTTGTAAGCATCAATAAAGCATAAAAATACAGATGAATTAAGACTTGTGTACCTGAGACAATCTCCTTCAGAGCATAGATACAGAGATCAGTACCATGTTTTCTTTTAAAACCAAACTGATTTTCTGCAGTCAGAATATACATTTCCAATTTCAATCAAATAATTCTCTCAAACACTTTAGACAAGATACTGGCCAATGCAATGGGTCGATAGTTGTCTATGCTGTTCAGTTTACCAGCCTTATCTTTAACAACAGGCACTAACAGTACTGACATAATAGAGTTCGGTAGAACACCATGAACCATAATTCCAGTGAGACACATGGCTAGAAATGGACTGAGTCTATAACTGGCATTTTTTAGATGCTCTGCAGAAATGCAATCCATACCACAAGCTTTCTTGTTGTCTAGCATGTGGATGGCATCATAAATATCTACTGATCTAACTATCAAGTCTGCAGAGATACCTTTATATTCATTATCAATTCTCACTGTGTTACCTTTAACACAATTAAATAGTTTACTGTAGTGCTCATGCCATAGATCAGCAATCTTCTCTGGACAACTAACCCCTTTGATATCAGAAGGGAGGGGAGTTCTGTTATTATTGATGATCTTGACCTCCTTCCAGAAGTCAGTAAGATTGTTATTCTGCATCTTTCTGGCCAGCGAGTCTGCTCTCATTGTGTTTTCATTTCTCTTAATGAAACGAGTGCATATTTAAATCTAGCATTTGTGAGGTTTTTGTTATCAAGCAGCACTCCCTGTCTGGGTCTGCCTGCCTCTGACCAGACTCTAAAGGCTTCTCTAGCAGCAGCATGTTGCTCAGACACAAACTCATTCCAGACAGGCCGTGCGTTAGGGACCTTACTCTTGTGATTAATAAAAGGTTCACTGGAAGCATAAAGACATTTGACAATATCATCATACATGGCACAGAGCTTTTCAGCATGATGTTTATCCTTGCAGTTCATATCCGTGCACATTAGGGCATCCCTAGAAAATGCAACATCACTATGTAAGCTGTCAGTTAATAGAGAATATCTGTGCATAACCTCTTTGGTCAATTTTGACCAGTCCAGTTTTCTTGGGGGGCCAGCAACAAGGGTACACTCTCAACATTTAGCAGCATAGCAACTGGTATGTGATCAGTGGTGGCCAGCCCATAACACATCTCTATACTTTCCAGTGAGTCATGAGCATCGGCTGTGGTTACAATATGGTCTAGCCAGGAAGTTGTGTGCCACGTTTCACTTATATAGGTAAAACTTGTATCAGGCAATAACGCTTGATATCATTAATTTAGTTTCATTACAGAACTGCTGCAGATGTTGTGCGAAAAAAAACGCTTATCTGACATGTCAGCATTAAAATCACCCATGACATAGACACAACATGAACTATTGTCCTCTATGAAGGACTGAATAAAAGCTAACCTGTTCTGAAATTCATCCTCATGGTCATAGGATTCATATGGTGTGTACACATTTACAATAGTACATTTATTTTCATTGTGATTAAACTCCAACCCAATAGCCCAGTCAACGTTAAGCCACACCACCTTTACCGTTGGGTCATATTTAATGTTCCACAGTATAGCTACACCACCAGCTATCCTCCCACAAACCATTCTCATGCTGAGATCGGTAGTGGACTCTCCAGCACCATGAAAGTTCTTGTGTAGGGAGTTCAATTTGTCCAGATCTTGCTTGGTCATCCAGGTTTCTTGAAGGCAGACAATGTCACTCTCGCCCAGCAATGTGTCCACCACCAAACGTCTTGATCTATCAGCAGCAGTATGTCCTACTCGGAGGCCACGAGCGTTGTAGGATACAACCCGCATTAATGATCTACCACGGACCCATCAGGGCAGCTGGCCGGTGTGTCTGTCTCCCTGGTCTCTACATATAGGCCTACATTCATCCCAGCATCATGACTGAGCTGAAGCTCGGTACCCTGAGAGCGGGGGGTATTCTCTGGTCGAGCTTTTTTGAAAGTATAGACCAAGGGTAATTACCAAACCACAACTGTCCCACCATTACCCATATGTGGCGCTACATTCCACGCCCTAAAGCACAAAGGCTTTCTGGAATGGATAGGCTAACCAAGCCCCCTCCCTTCACTCCTTGAGTTGAAATAAAGGCCCTTGTGGATCTTGATGGTATTATATTTCAGATTTGGTATCCCATTGGTAATTCTGCAGCATAGATTTTTCTATACAGTTCCAATTTGTCAAGAATATACATTTTTCAATGGTTCGCAATGTTTGGAGGAATCCGCCATTACTGCTTGCAGTTATATTTATTATTATTCTTGTTCCATGGAAGTCAATGGCAGCCCCTAGAACCCTTCGACAACTTTTTGTGAAATTTGGCACACTCATTAAGGACAGTTGATTCTATACCTACACCAAGTTTCATGTCTCCCATTAGACCACTCCAGCGCCACCAACGGGTCAAAGTTGGACTTGTGTTTACACACGCAACTTTTGAACCGTATGACCCATTTTCAAAAATGAGGTACCATTGGATTCCCTGGTTCAAGCCGAGTTCAACGCACCCCATGGCGTCAATTTCCGGTTATATAGATTTTCCGCTACTTCCGGTTTTATCAAAAACCTTTGAAAGCCTACTCCTCCTACAATTTTTGTCATATCTTCTTCAAAGTTACCAGAGATGATCTTCAGACCAAGCGTCACAAAAGTTATCGAAAAGAATTTTGATCCTCACAACCGTTTGTCCGGTACAGCCAATCAAATTCATCAGAAAAGCCGCCAAACAGGATGTGAAGTCATGTCTCAGCAAATCTTTGAGATATCAACACGAAACTTGGTATATCGATGGAAGACACTACAACATGTTACCGTGTGCAAAGGCAACTTCATATCTCCAAAAATGATTGATATAAAGCAAATTGAACTTATCGCTAACGCTAAAATAATGCTTTACACATCAGCCAGTCAAAAACTGATACTCTGATTCAATCACAAGTTCATATGAAGACTCTTGAGAATGTTTATAACACAAATCTGTGAAAAAGTTGACTGTAAGATCAAAGGTCGATTTTTGGTGAATATTTGAAACATGCTTGCTTGGCTAAATTCTAGCCAAATTTCCAATGAATGTCTCCCCTCCTCCTGCCCGCGCGTGCTCCACATCCTCACACACTCAGCCTTAACTTACACACGCGCGGGCTTGGCAAGACGCACACGCAACATTTCAGGAGAGTGTGGGCTGACCAAGCCCCCACTCATTCCTTGGTTTCTAGCCAAGGCCTTGTGGATCTTGTAATCTTGGATCTCTTAACAAAAGCTGATCTTTTTAGTATTGCATTTCCGATTTTGTATGCAATGGTAAAAAGTTATACAAATCCTGAAACATTGATATATATATATGTATTTATATATATATAAATCTTTATTTCAGACGCCAAGTTCCACATAAAATAACAGACATAGAGCTATAAAAAAGAGAGTAAAACGAAAACATAAAACATAGATAATACAGTGCATAAAAAGTATGAAGACTTTTGTGCCAATGTAGTCTTAAGTTCCAAGTAATCGATAGCAGCTCTTTAGAGGGTTGACCAGGGCCTCTACTATTCAGTTCTCAGACTTGTCCAGTCGACACATGAAACCATACATCAGTTGTCTCAGGAGTGCCTTACAGGTTGGTACGTGCTTAGACAGAAACAACTGACCAGCACTATGCCACCTAGGCACATTAAGTAGCAATCTAAAAGCATCATTGAAACCATACATCAGTTGTCTCAGGATTGCCTTACAGGTTGGTACGTGCTTAGACACAAACAACTGACTAGCACTATGCCACCTTGGCACATTAAGTAGCAATCTAAAAGCATCATTGTAGGCTACTTTCAGTATCTGTATACTCCTTTACCTGTACATAGACCACAAATGAGCAGTGTACAATGGTGTTATGTAGGTTCTAAACAGGGAACATTTAACTGAATCTGAGCACATAGAAAACGTCCTTAATAACATACTGGCCTGAGAATATATTTGACAGCGCTGTTGATACATATCGTTGTCATCTGTCCAATCATCAGAAATGACATGGCAGATATTTTATTTCCTCACAAACACCAAGGGGACTGCCAGATAAATAAAAGGTAGGGAAGGTTAATTTCCTGTCCTGATTACTTCTGACTATCATTATGTGGCTTTTCTTTGCATTATATTTTATATCATGATCTAAGCCATACTGAGAGCACACCCATAGCATCTGTTGCAACAGGCTGAGTGGAACCAGATAATCTGCGTACATCAGATGATTGACAATAGATTCACCAACAAGACAGCCTGTATTTGTCTTATTCAGCTGGCTTGATAAGTCGTCCATATCCATATTAAACAAAAAGGGAAATCAAATTCCTCCTTGTCGAAATCCGTTACCAACATGGAAAGCAGCTGATACGACATTGTCCCATTTAACATGAAAAGTTTGATTGGCATACCAGAACACCAAAATCCTCACAAGAGGTTTAGGGACACCTCTCGCTATTAGCTTCATAAACAGTTTTTCATGACAAATTCGATCGAAAGCTTTGTAAGCATCAATAAAGCATAAAAATACAGATGAATTAAGACTTGTGTACCTGAGACAATCTCCTTCAGAGCATAGATACAGAGATCAGTACCATTTTTTCTTTTAAAACCAAACTGATTTTCTGCAGTCAGAATATACATTTCCAATTTCAATCAAATAATTCTCTCAAACACTTTAGACAAGATACTGGCCAATGCCATGGGTCGATAGTTGTCTATGCTGTTCAGTTTACCAGCCTTATCTTTAACAACAGGCACTAACAGTACTGACATAATAGAGTTCGGTAGAACACCATGAACCATAATTCCAGTGAGACACATGGCTAGAAATGGACTGAGTCTATAACTGGCATTTTTTAGATGCTCTGCAGAAATGGAATCCATACCACAAGCTTTGTTGTTGTCTAGCATGTGGATGGCATCATAAATATCTACTGATCTAACTATCAAGTCTGCAGAGATACCTTTATATTGATTATCAATTCTCACTGTGTTACTTTGAACACAATTAAATAGTTTACTGTAGTGCTCATGCCATAGATCAGCAATCTTCTCTGGACAACTAACCCCTTTGATATCAGAAGGGAGGGGAGTTCTGTTATTATTTATGATCTTGACCTCCTTCCAGAAGTCAGTAAGATTGTTATTCTGCATCTTTCTGGCCAGCGAGTCTGCTCTCATTGTGTTTTCATTTCTCTTAATGAAACGAGTGCATATTTAAATCTAGCATTTGTGAGGTTTTTGTTATCAAGCAGCACTCTCTGTCTGGGTCTGCCTGCCTCTGACCAGACTCTAAAGGCTTCTCTAGCAGCAGCATGTTGCTCAGACACAAACTCATTCCAGACAGGCCGTGCGTTAGGGACCTTACTCTTGTGATTAATAAAACCTTCACTGAAAGCATAAAGACATTTGACAATATCATCATACATGGCACAGAGCTTTTCAGCATGATGTTTATCCTTGCAGTTCATATCCGTGCACATTAGGGCATCCCTAGAAAATGCAACATCACTATGTAAGCTGTCAGTTAATAGAGAATATCTGTGCATAACCTCTTTGGTCAATTTTGACCAGTCCAGTTTTCTTGGGGGGCCAGCAACAAGGGTACACTCTCAACATTTAGCAGCATAGCAACTGGTATGTGATCAGTGGTGGCCAGCCCATAACACATCTCTATACTTTCCAGTGAGTCATGAGCATCGGCTGTGGTTACAATATGGTCTAGCCAGGAGGTTGTGTGCCACGTTTCACTTATATAGGTAAAACTTGTATCAGGCAATAACGCTTGATATAATTAATTTAGTTTCATTACAGAACTGCTGCAGATGTTGTGCGAATAAACACTTATCTGACATGTCAGCATTAAAATCACCCATGACATAGACACAACATGAACTATTGTCCTCTTTGAAGGACTGAATAAAAGCTAACTTGTTCTGAAATTCATCCTCATGGTCATAGGATTCATATGGTGTGTACACATTTACAATAGTACATTTATTTTCATTGTGATTAAACTCCAACCCAATAGCCCAGTCAACGTTAAGCCACACCACCTTTACCGTTGGGTCATATTTTATGTTCCACAGTATAGCTACACCACCAGCTATCCTCCCACAAACCATTCTCATGCTGAGATCGGTAGTGGACTCTCCAGCACCATGAAAGTTCTTGTGTAGGGAGTTCAATTTGTCCAGATCTTGCTTGGCCATCCAGGTTTCTTGAAGGCAGACAATGTCACTCTCGTCCAGCAATGTGTCCACCACCAAACGTCTTGATCTATCAGCAGCAGTATGTCCTACTCGGAGGCCACAAGCGTTGTAGGATACAACCCGCATTAATGATCTACCACGGACCCATCAGGGCAGCTGGCCGGTGTGTCTGTCTCCCTGGTCTCTACATATAGGCCAACATTCATCCCAGCATCATGACTGAAGGGTAATTACCACACCACAACTGTCCCACCATTACCCATAGGTGGCGCTACATTCCACGCCCTAGAGCACAAAGGCTTTCTGGAATGGATAGGCTAACCAAGCCCCCTCCCTTCACTCCTTGGGTTGAAATAAAGGCCCTTGTGGATCTTGATGGTATTATATTTCAGATTTGGTATCCCATTGGTAATTCTGCAGCATAGATTTTTCTATACAGTTCCAATTTGTCAAGAATATACATTTTTCAATGGTTCGCAATGTTTGGAGGAATCCGCCATTACTGCTTGCAGTTATATTTATTATTATTCTTGTTCCATGGAAGTCAATGGCAGCCCCTAGAACCCTTCGACAACTTTTTGTGAAATTTGGCACACTCATTAAGGACAGTTGATTCTATACCTACACCAAGTTTCATGTCTCCCATTAGACCACTCCAGCGCCACCAACGGGTCAAAGTTGGACTTGTGTTTACACACGCAACTTTTGAACCGTATGACCCATTTTCAAAAATGAGGTACCATTGGATTCCCTGGTTCAAGCCGAGTTCAACGCACCCCATGGCGTCAATTTCCGGTTATATGGATTTTCCGCTACTTCCGGTTTTATCAAAAACCTTTGAAAGCCTACTCCTCCTACAATTTTTGTCATATCTTCTTCAAAGTTACCAGAGATGATCTTCAGACCAAGCCTCACAAAAGTTATCGAAAAGAATTTTGATCCTCACAACCGTTTGTCCGGTACAGCCAATCAAATTCATCAGAAAAGCCGCCAAACAGGATGTGAAGTCATGTCTCAGCAAATCTTTGAGATATCAACACGAAACTTGGTATATCGATGGAAGACACTACAACATGTTACCGTGTGCAAAGGCAACTTCATATCTCCAAAAATGATTGATATAAAGCAAATTGAACTTATCGCTAACGCTAAAATAATGCTTTACACATCAGCCAGTCAAAAACTGATACTCTGATTCAATCACAAGTTCATATGAAGACTCTTGAGAATGTTTATAACACAAATCTGTGAAAAAGTTGACTGTAAGATCAAAGGTCGATTTTTGGTGAATATTTGAAACATGCTTGCTTGGCTAATTTCTAGCCAAATTTCCAATGAATGTCTCCCCTCCTCCTGCCCGCGCGTGCTCCACATCCTCACACACTCAGCCTTAACTTACACACGCGCGGGCTTGGCAAGACGCACACGCAACATTTCAGGAGAGTGTGGGCTGACCAAGCCCCCACTCATTCCTTGGTTTCTAGCCAAGGCCTTGTGGATCTTGTAATCTTGGATCTCTTAACAAAAGCTGATCTTTTTAGTATTGCATTTCCGATTTTGTATGCAATGGTAAAAAGTTATACAAATCCTGAAACATTGATATATATATATGTATTTATATATATATAAATCTTTATTTCAGACGCCGAGTTCCACATAAAATAACAGACATAGAGCTATAAAAAAGAGAGTAAAACGAAAACATAAAACATAGATAATACAGTGCATAAAAAGTATGAAGACTTTTGTGCCAATGTAGTCTTAAGTTCCAAGTAATCGATAGCAGCTCTTTAGAGGGTTGACCAGGGCCTCTACTATTCAGTTCTCAGACTTGTCCAGTCGACACATGAAACCATACATCAGTTGTCTCAGGAGTGCCTTACAGGTTGGTACGTGCTTAGACAGAAACAACTGACCAGCATTATGCCACCTAGGCACATTAAGTAGCAATCTAAAAGCATCATTGAAACCATACATCAGTTGTCTCAGGATTGCCTTACAGGTTGGTACGTGCTTAGACACAAACAACTGACTAGCACTATGCCACCTTGGCACATTAAGTAGCAATCTAAAAGCATCATTGTAGGCTACTTTCAGTATCTGTATACTCCTTTACCTGTACATAGACCACAAATGAGCAGTGTACAATGGTGTTATGTAGGTTCTAAACAGGGAACATTTAACTGAATCTGAGCACATAGAAAACGTCCTTAATAACATACTGGCCTGAGAATATATTTGACAGCGCTGTTGATACATATCGTTGTCATCTGTCCAATCATCAGAAATGACATGGCAGATATTTTATTTCCTCACAAACACCAAGGGGACTGCCAGATAAATAAAAGGTAGGGAAGGTTAATTTCCTGTCCTGATTACTTCTGACTATCATTATGTGGCTTTTCTTTGCATTATATTTTATATCATGATCTAAGCCATACTGAGAGCACACCCATAGCATCTGTTGCAACAGGCTGAGTGGAACCAGATAATCTGCGTACATCAGATGATTGACAATAGATTCACCAACAAGACAGCCTGTATTTGTCTTATTCAGCTGGCTTGATAAGTCGTCCATATCCATATTAAACAAAAAGGGAAATCAAATTCCTCCTTGTCGAACTCCGTTACCAACATGGAAAGCAGCTGATACAACATTGTCCCATTTAACATGAAAAGTTTGATTGGCATACCAGAACACCAAAATCCTCACAAGAGGTTTAGGGACACCTCTCGCTATTAGCTTCATAAACAGTTTTTCATGACAAATTCGATCGAAAGCTTTGTAAGCATCAATAAAGCATAAAAATACAGATGAATTAAGACTTGTGTACCTGAGACAATCTCCTTCAGAGCATAGATACAGAGATCAGTACCATGTTTTCTTTTAAAACCAAACTGATTTTCTGCAGTCAGAATATACATTTCCAATTTCAATCAAATAATTCTCTCAAACACTTTAGACAAGATACTGGCCAATGCAATGGGTCGATAGTTGTCTATGCTGTTCAGTTTACCAGCATTATCTTTAACAACAGGCACTAACAGTACTGACATAATAGAGTTCGGTAGAACACCATGAACCATAATTCCAGTGAGACACATGGCTAGAAATGGACTGAGTCTATAACTGGCATTTTTTAGATGCTCTGCAGAAATGGAATCCATACCACAAGCTTTGTTGTTGTCTAGCATGTGGATGGCATCATAAATATCTACTGATCTAACTATCAAGTCTGCAGAGATACCTTTACATTGATTATCAATTCTCACTGTGTTACTTTGAACACAATTAAATAGTTTACTGTAGTGCTCATGCCATAGATCAGCAATCTTCTCTGGACAACTAACCCCTTTGATATCAGAAGGGAGGGGAGTTCTGTTATTATTTATGATCTTGACCTCCTTCCAGAAGTCAGTAAGATTGTTATTCTGCATCTTTCTGGCCAGCGAGTCTGCTCTCATTGTGTTTTCATTTCTCTTAATGAAACGAGTGCATATTTAAATCTAGCATTTGTGAGGTTTTTGTTATCAAGCAGCACTCTCTGTCTGGGTCTGCCTGCCTCTGACCAGACTCTAAAGGCTTCTCTAGCAGCAGCATGTTGCTCAGACACAAACTCATTCCAGACAGGCCGTGCGTTAGGGACCTTACTCTTGTGATTAATAAAACCTTCACTGAAAGCATAAAGACATTTGACAATATCATCATACATGGCACAGAGCTTTTCAGCATGATGTTTATCCTTGCAGTTCATATCCGTGCACATTAGGGCATCCCTAGAAAATGCAACATCACTATGTAAGCTGTCAGTTAATAGAGAATATCTGTGCATAACCTCTTTGGTCAATTTTGACCAGTCCAGTTTTCTTGGGGGGCCAGCAACAAGGGTACACTCTCAACATTTAGCAGCATAGCAACTGGTATGTGATCAGTGGTGGCCAGCCCATAACACATCTCTATACTTTCCAGTGAGTCATGAGCATCGGCTGTGGTTACAATATGGTCTAGCCAGGAAGTTGTGTGCCACGTTTCACTTATATAGGTAAAACTTGTATCAGGCAATAACGCTTGATATAATTAATTTAGTTTCATTACAGAACTGCTGCAGATGTTGTGCGAATAAACACTTATCTGACATGTCAGCATTAAAATCACCCATGACATAGACACAACATGAACTATTGTCCTCTATGAAGGACTGAATAAAAGCTAACCTGTTCTGAAATTCATCCTCATGGTCATAGGATTCATATGGTGTGTACACATTTACAATAGTACATTTATTTTCATTGTGATTAAACTCCAACCCAATAGCCCAGTCAACGTTAAGCCACACCACCTTTACCGTTGGGTCATATTTTATGTTCCACAGTATAGCTACACCACCAGCTATCCTCCCACAAACCATTCTCATGCTGAGATCGGTAGTGGACTCTCCAGCACCATGAAAGTTCTTGTGTAGGGAGTTCAATTTGTCCAGATCTTGCTTGGTCATCCAGGTTTCTTGAAGGCAGACAATGTCACTCTCGTCCAGCAATGTGTCCACCACCAAACGTCTTGATCTATCAGCAGCAGTATGTCCTACTCGGAGGCCACGAGCGTTGTAGGATACAACCCGCATTAATGATCTACCACGGACCCATCAGGGCAGCTGGCCGGTGTGTCTGTCTCCCTGGTCTCTACATATAGGCCTACATTCATCCCAGCATCATGACTGAGCTGAAGCTCGGTACCCTGAGAGCGGGGGGTATTCTCTGGTCGAGCTTTTTTGAAAGTATAGACCAAGGGTAATTACCAAACCACAACTGTCCCACCATTACACATATGTGGCGCTACATTCCACGCCCTAAAGCACAAAGGCTTTCTGGAATGGATAGGCTAACCAAGCCCCCTCCCTTCACTCCTTGAGTTGAAATAAAGGCCCTTGTGGATCCTGGTGGTATTATATTTCAGATTTGGTATCCCATTGGTAATTCTGCAGCATAGATTTTTCTATACAGTTCCAATTTGTCAAGAATATACATTTTTCAATGGTTCGCAATGTTTGGAGGAATCCGCCATTACTGCTTGCAGTTATATTTATTATTATTCTTGTTCCATGGAAGTCAATGGCAGCCCCTAGAATCCTTCGACAACTTTTTGTGAAATTTGGCACACTCATTAAGGACAGTTGATTTTATACCTACACCAAGTTTCATGTCTCCCATTAGACCACTCCAGCGCCACCAACGGGTCAAAGTTGGACTTGTGTTTACACACGCAACTTTTGAACCGTATGACCAATTTTCAAAAATGAGGTACCATTGGATTCCCTGGATCAAGCCGAGTTCAACGCACCCCATGGCGTCAATTTCCGGTTATATAGATTTTCCGCTATTTCCGGTTTTATAAAAAACCTTTGAAAGCCTACTCCTCCTACAATTTTTGTCATATCTTCTTCAAAGTTACCAGAGATGATCTTCAGACCAAGCCTCACAAAAGTTATCGAAAATAATTTTGATCCTCACAACCGTTTGTCCGGTACAGCCAATCAAATTCATCAGAAAAGCCGCCAAACAGGATGTGAAGTCATGTCTCAGCAAATCTTTGAGATATAGACACGAAACTTGGTATATCGATGGAAGACCCTACAACATGTTACCGTGTGCAAAGGCAACTTCATATCTCCAAAAATGAATGATATAAAGCAAATTGAACTTATCGCTAACGCTAAAATAATGCTTTACACATCAGCCAGTCAAAAACGGATACTCTGATTCAATCACAAGTTCATATGAAGACTCTTGAGAATGTTTATAACACAAATCTGTGAAAAAGTTGACTGTAAGATCAAAGGTCGATTTTTGGTGAATATTTGAAACATGCTTGCTTGGCTAATTTCTAGCCAAATTTCCAATGAATGTCTCCCCTCCTCCTGCCCGCGCGTGCTCCACATCCTCACACACTCAGCCTTAACTTACACACGCGCGGGCTTGGCAAGACGCACACGCAACATTTCAGGAGAGTGTGGGCTGACCAAGCCCCCACTCATTCCTTACTCTCTAGCAAAGGCCTTGTGGATCTTGTAATCTTGGAACTCTTAACAAAAGCTGATCTTTTTGGTATTGCATTTCCGATTTTGTATGCAATGGTAAAAAGTTATACAAATCCTGAAACATTGATATATATATATATGTATTTATATATATATAAATCTTTATTTCAGACGCCAAGTTCCACATAAAATAACGGACATAGAGCTATAAAAAAGGGAGTAAAACAAAAACATAAAACATAGATAATACAGTGCATAAAAAGTATGAAGACTTTTGTGCCAATGTAGTCTTAAGTTCCAAGTAATCAATAGCAGCTCTTTAGAGGGTTGACCAGAGCCTGTACTATTCAGTTCTCAGACTTGTCCAGTCGACACATGAAACCATACATCAGTTGTGTCAGGAGTACCTTACAGGTTGGTACGTGCTTAGACAGAAACAACTGACCAGCACTATGCCACCTAGGCACATTAAGTAGCAATCTAAAAGCATCATTGAAACCATACATCAGTTGTCTCAGGATTGCCTTACAGGTTGGTACGTGCTTAGACACAAACAACTGACTAGCACTATGCCACCTTTGCACATTAAGTAGCAATCTAAAAGCATCATTGTAGGCTACTTTCAGTATCTGTATACTCCTTTTCCTGTACATAGACCACAAATGAGCAGTGTACAATGGTGTTATGTAGGTTCTAAACAGGGAACATTTGACTGAATCTGAGCACATAGAAAACGTCCTTAATAACATACTGGCCTGAGAATATATTTGACAGCGCTGTTGATACATATCGTTGTCATCTGTCCAATCATCACAAATGACATGTCCCAGATATTTTATTTCCTCACAAACACCAAGGGGACTGCCAGATAAATAAAAGGTAGGGAAGGTTAATTTCCTGTCCTGATTATTTCTGACTATCATTATGTGGCTTTTCTTTGCATTATATTTTATATCATGATCTAAGCCATACTGAGAGCACACCCATAGCATCTGTTGCAACAGGCTGAGTGGACCCAGATTATCTGCGTACATCAGATGATTGACAATAGATTCACCAACAAGACAGCCTGTATTTGTCTTATTCAGCTGGCTTGATAAGTCGTCTATATCCATATTAAACAAAAAGGGAAATCAAATTCCTCCTTGTCGAACTCCGTTACCAACATGGAAAGGAGCTGATACAACATTGTCCCATTTAAAATGAAAAGTTTGATTGGCATACCAGAACACCAAAATCCTCACAAGAGGTTTAGGGACACCTCTCGCTATTAGCTTCATAAACAGTTTTTCATGAGAAATTCGATCCAAAGCTTTGTAAGCATCAATAAAGCATAAAAATACAGATGAATTAAGACTTGTGTACCTGAGACAATCTCCTTCAGAGCATAGATACAGAGATCAGTACCATGTTTTCTTTTAAAACCAAACTGATTTTCTGCAGTCAGAATATACATTTGCAATTTCAATCAAATAATTCTCTCAAACACTTTAGACAAGATACTGGCCAATGCAATGGGTCGATAGTTGTCTATGCTGTTCAGTTTACCAGCCTTATCTTTAACAACAGGCACTAACAATACTGACATAATAGAGTTCGGTAGAACACCATGAACCATAATTCCAGTGAGACACATGGCTAGAAATGGACTGAGTCTATAACTGGCATTTTTTAGATGCTCTGCAGAAATGCAATCCTTACCACAAGCTTTGTTGTTGTCTAGCATGTGGATGGCATCATAAATATCTACTGATCTAACTATCAAGTCTGCAGAGATACCTTTATATTCATTATCAATTCTCACTGTGTTACTTTTAACACAATTAAATAGTTTACTGTAGTGCTCATGCCATAGATCAGCAATCTTCTCTGGACAACTAACCCCTTTGATATCAGAAGGGAGGGGAGTTCTGTTATTATTTATGATCTTGACCTCCTTCCAGAAGTCAGTAAGATTGTTATTCTGCATCTTTCTGGCCAGCGAGTCTGCTCTCATTGTGTTTTCATTTCTCTAAATGAAACGAGTGCATATTTAAATCTAGCATTTGTGAGGTTTTTGTTATCAAGCAGCACTCCCTGTCTGGGTCTGCCTGCCTCTGACCAGACTCTAAAGGCTTCTCTAGCAGCAGCATGTTGCTCAGACACAAACTCATTCCAGACAGGCCGTGCGTTAGGGACCTTACTCTTGTGATTAATAAAAGGTTCACTGGAAGCATAAAGACATTTGACAATATCATCATACATGGCACAGAGCTTTTCAGCATGATGTTTATCCTTGCAGTTCATATCCGTGCACATTAGGGCATCCCTAGAAAATGCAACATCACTATGTAAGCTGTCAGTTAATAAAGAATATCTGTGCATAACCTCTTTGGTCAATTTTGACCAGTCCAGTTTTCTTGGGGGGCCAGCAACAAGGGTACACTCTCAACATTTAGCAGCATAGCAACTGGTATGTGATCAGTGGTGGCCATCCCATAAAACATCTCTATACTTTCCAGTGAGTCATGAGCATCGGCTCTGGTTACAATATGGTCTAGCCAGGAAGTTGTGTGCCACGTTTCACTTATATAGGTAAAACTTGTATCAGGCAATAACGCTTGATATAATTAATTTAGTTTCATTACAGAACTGCTGCAGATGTTGTGCGAATAAACGCTTATCTGACATGTCAGCATTAAAATCACCCATGACATAGACACAACATGAACTATTGTCCTCTATGAAGGACTGAATAAAAGCTAACCTGTTCTGAAATTCATCCTCATGGTCATAGGATTCATATGGTGTGTACACATTTACAATAGTACATTTATTTTCATTGTGATTAAACTCCAACCCAATAGCCCAGTCAACGTTAAGCCAAACCACCTTTACCGTTGGGTCATATTTTATGTTCCACAGTATAGCTACACCACCAGCTATCCTCCCACAAACCATTCTCATGCTGAGATCGGTAGTGGACTCTCCAGCACCATGAAAGTTCTTGTGTAGGGAGTTCAATTTGTCCAGATCTTGCTTGGCCATCCAGGTTTCTTGAAGAGAGACAATGTCACTCTCGCCCAGCAATGTGTCCACCACCAAACGTCTTGATCTATCAGCAGCAGTATGTCCTACTCGGAGGCCACGAGCGTTGTAGGATACAACCCGCATTAATGATCTACCACGGACCCATCAGGGCAGCTGGCCGGTGTGTCTGTCTCCCTGGTCTCTACATATAGGCCTACATTCATCCCAGCATCATGACTGAGCTGAAGCTCGGTACCCTGAGAGCGGGGGGTGTGCTCTGGTCGAGCTTTTTTGAAAGTATAGACCAAGGGTAATTACCACACCACAACTGTCCCACCATTACCCATAGGTGGTGCTACATTCCACACCCTAAAGCACAAAGGCTTTCTGGAATGGATAGGCTAACCAAGCCCCCTCCCTTCACTCCTTGGGTTGAAATAAAGGCCCTTGTGGATCTTGATGGTATTATATTTCAGATTTGGTATCCCATTGGTAATTCTGCAGCATAGATTTTTCTATACAATTCCAATTTGTCAAGATTATACATTTTTCAATGGTTCGCAATGTTTGGAGGAATCCGCCATTACTGCTTGCAGTTATATTTAGGATTCCTCCGTCAGGAGGAAACCTATTGTTATTGTTAGTTTTATTATTATTATTATTCTTGTTCCATGGAAGTCAATGGCAGCCCCTAGAACCCTTCGACAACTTTTTGTGAAATTTGGCACACTCATTAAAGACAGTTGATTCTATACCTACACCAAGTTTCATGTCTCCCATTAGACCACTCCAGCGCCACCAACGGGTCAAAGTTGGACTTGTGTTTACACACGCAACTTTTGAACCGTATGACCCATTTTCAAAAATGAGGTACCATTGGATTCCCTGGATCAAGCCGAGTTCAACGCACCCCATGGCGTCAATTTCCGGTTATATAGATTTTCCGCTATTTCCGGTTTTATCAAAAACCTTTGAAAGCCTACTCCTCCTACAATTTTTGTCATATCTTCTTCAAAGTTACCAGAGATGATCTTCAGACCAAGCGTCACAAAAGTTATCGAAAAGAATTTTGATCCTCACAACCGTTTGTCCGGTACAGCCAATCAAATTCATCAGGAAAGCCGCCAAACAGGATGTGAAGTCATGTCTCAGCAAATCTTTGAGATATCAACACGAAACTTGGTATATCGATGGAAGACACTACAACATGTTACCGTGTGCAAAGGCAACTTCATATCTCCAAAAATGATTGATATAAAGCAAATTGAACTTATCGCTAACGCTAAAATAATGCTTTACACATCAGCCAGTCAAAAACTGATACTCTGATTCAATCACAAGTTCATATGAAGACTCTTGAGAATGTTTATAACACAAATCTGTGAAAAAGTTGACTGTAAGATCAAAGGTCGATTTTTGGTGAATATTTGAAACATGCTTGCTTGGCTAATTTCTAGCCAAATTTCCAATGAATGTCTCCCCTCCTCCTGCCCGCGCGTGCTCCACATCCTCACACACTCAGCCTTAACTTACACACGCGCGGGCTTGGCAAGACGCACACGCAACATTTCAGGAGAGTGTGGGCTGACCAAGCCCCCACTCATTCCTTGGTTTCTAGCCAAGGCCTTGTGGATCTTGTAATCTTGGATCTCTTAACAAAAGCTGATCTTTTTAGTATTGCATTTCCGATTTTGTATGCAATGGTAAAAAGTTATACAAATCCTGAAACATTGATATATATATATATGTATTTATATATATATAAATCTTTATTTCAGACGCCAAGTTCCACATAAAATGACAGACATAGAGCTATAAAAAAGAGAGTAAAACGAAAACATAAAACATAGATAATACAGTGCATAAAAAGTATGAAGACTTTTGTGCCAATGTAGTCTTAAGTTCCAAGTAATCGATAGCAGCTCTTTAGAGGGTTGACCAGGGCCTCTACTATTCAGTTCTCAGACTTGTCCAGTCGACACATGAAACCATACATCAGTTGTCTCAGGAGTGCCTTACAGGTTGGTACGTGCTTAGACAGAAACAACTGACCAGCACTATGCCACCTAGGCACATTAAGTAGCAATCTAAAAGCATCATTGAAACCATACATCAGTTGTCTCAGGATTGCCTTACAGGTTGGTACGTGCTTAGACACAAACAACTGACTAGCACTATGCCACCTTGGCACATTAAGTAGCAATCTAAAAGCATCATTGTAGGCTACTTTCAGTATCTGTATACTCCTTTTCCTGTACATAGACCACAAATGAGCAGTGTGCAATGGTGTTATGTAGGTTCTAAACAGGGAACATTTAACTGAATCTGAGCACATAGAAAATGTCCTTAATAACATACTGGCCTGAGAATATATTTGACAGCGCTGTTGATACATATCGTTGTCATCTGTCCAATCATCAGAAATGACATGGCCCAGATATTTTATTTCCTCACAAACACCAAGGGGACTGCCAGATAAATAAAAGGTAGGGAAGGTTAATTTCCTGTCCTGATTACTTCTGACTATCATTATGTGGCTTTTCTTTGCATTATATTTTATATCATGATCTAAGCCATACTGAGAGCACACCCATAGCATCTGTTGCAACAGGCTGAGTGGAACCAGATCATTTGCGTACATCAGATGATTGACAATAGATTCACCAACAAGACAGCCTGTATTTGTCTTATTCAGCTGGCTTGATAAGTCGTCCATATCCATATTAAACAAAAAGGGAAGTCAAATTCCTCCTTGTCGAACTCCGTTACCAACATGGAAAGGAGCTGATACAACATTGTCCCATTTAACATGAAAAGTTTGATTGGCATACCAGAACACCAAAATACTCACAAGAGGTTTAGGGACACCTCTCACTATTAGCTTCATAAACAGTTTTTCATGACAAATTCGATCGAAAGCTTTGTAAGCATCAATAAAGCATAAAAATACAGATGAATTAAGACTTGTGTACCTGAGACAATCTCCTTCAGAGCATAGATACAGAGATCAGTACCATGTTTTCTTTTAAAACCAAACTGATTTTCTGCAGTCAGAATATACATTTCCAATTTCAATCAAATAATTCTCTCAAACACTTTAGACAAGATACTGGCCAATGCAATGGGTCGATAGTTGTCTATGCTGTTCAGTTTACCAGCCTTATCTTTAACAACAGGCACTAACAGTACTGACATAATAGAGTTCGGTAGAACACCATGAACCATAATTCCAGTGAGACACATGGCTAGAAATGGACTGAGTCTATAACTGGCATTTTTTAGATGCTCTGCAGAAATGCAATCCATACCACAAGCTTTCTTGTTGTCTAGCATGTGGATGGCATCATAAATATCTACTGATCTAACTATCAAGTCTGCAGAGATACCTTTATATTCATTATCAATTCTCACTGTGTTACCTTTAACACAATTAAATAGTTTACTGTAGTGCTCATGCCATAGATCAGCAATCTTCTCTGGACAACTAACCCCTTTGATATCAGAAGGGAGGGGAGTTCTGTTATTATTGATGATCTTGACCTCCTTCCAGAAGTCAGTAAGATTGTTATTCTGCATCTTTCTGGCCAGCGAGTCTGCTCTCATTGTGTTTTCATTTCTCTTAATGAAACGAGTGCATATTTAAATCTAGCATTTGTGAGGTTTTTGTTATCAAGCAGCACTCCCTGTCTGGGTCTGCCTGCCTCTGACCAGACTCTAAAGGCTTCTCTAGCAGCAGCATGTTGCTCAGACACAAACTCATTCCAGACAGGCCGTGCGTTAGGGACCTTACTCTTGTGATTAATAAAAGGTTCACTGGAAGCATAAAGACATTTGACAATATCATCATACATGGCACAGAGCTTTTCAGCATGATGTTTATCCTTGCAGTTCATATCCGTGCACATTAGGGCATCCCTAGAAAATGCAACATCACTATGTAAGCTGTCAGTTAATAGAGAATATCTGTGCATAACCTCTTTGGTCAATTTTGACCAGTCCAGTTTTCTTGGGGGGCCAGCAACAAGGGTACACTCTCAACATTTAGCAGCATAGCAACTGGTATGTGATCAGTGGTGGCCAGCCCATAACACATCTCTATACTTTCCAGTGAGTCATGAGCATCGGCTGTGGTTACAATATGGTCTAGCCAGGAAGTTGTGTGCCACGTTTCACTTATATAGGTAAAACTTGTATCAGGCAATAACGCTTGATATCATTAATTTAGTTTCATTACAGAACTGCTGCAGATGTTGTGCGAAAAAAAACGCTTATCTGACATGTCAGCATTAAAATCACCCATGACATAGACACAACATGAACTATTGTCCTCTATGAAGGACTGAATAAAAGCTAACCTGTTCTGAAATTCATCCTCATGGTCATAGGATTCATATGGTGTGTACACATTTACAATAGTACATTTATTTTCATTGTGATTAAACTCCAACCCAATAGCCCAGTCAACGTTAAGCCACACCACCTTTACCGTTGGGTCATATTTAATGTTCCACAGTATAGCTACACCACCAGCTATCCTCCCACAAACCATTCTCATGCTGAGATCGGTAGTGGACTCTCCAGCACCATGAAAGTTCTTGTGTAGGGAGTTCAATTTGTCCAGATCTTGCTTGGTCATCCAGGTTTCTTGAAGGCAGACAATGTCACTCTCGCCCAGCAATGTGTCCACCACCAAACGTCTTGATCTATCAGCAGCAGTATGTCCTACTCGGAGGCCACGAGCGTTGTAGGATACAACCCGCATTAATGATCTACCACGGACCCATCAGGGCAGCTGGCCGGTGTGTCTGTCTCCCTGGTCTCTACATATAGGCCTACATTCATCCCAGCATCATGACTGAGCTGAAGCTCGGTACCCTGAGAGCGGGGGGTATTCTCTGGTCGAGCTTTTTTGAAAGTATAGACCAAGGGTAATTACCAAACCACAACTGTCCCACCATTACCCATATGTGGCGCTACATTCCACGCCCTAAAGCACAAAGGCTTTCTGGAATGGATAGGCTAACCAAGCCCCCTCCCTTCACTCCTTGAGTTGAAATAAAGGCCCTTGTGGATCTTGATGGTATTATATTTCAGATTTGGTATCCCATTGGTAATTCTGCAGCATAGATTTTTCTATACAGTTCCAATTTGTCAAGAATATACATTTTTCAATGGTTCGCAATGTTTGGAGGAATCCGCCATTACTGCTTGCAGTTATATTTATTATTATTATTACACTTCTTCTGTCATTGGAGTCTATGGCAGCCCCTAGAACCGTATGGTAAAAAGTTGTGAAATTTGGCACACTCATTAAGCACAATCCCTTCTTTATATTCACCAAGTTTCATGTCTTCCATTGGAGCACTCTAGCGCCACCAACTGGTCAAAGTTGGACTTGTGTTTACATACGTAACTTTTGAACCGTATGACCGATTTTCAAAAATGAGGTACCGTTGGATTCCCTGGATCGAGACGAGTTCAACGCACACCATGGCGTCAATTTCCGGTTATATAGATTTTCTGCCATTTTGAATTTTGTGAAAAAACGTTTTTTTGCTTCTCCTCCCTCAATTTTTGTCAAATCTTCCCCAGAATTGGCACACATCATCATCAGACCAACCCTCACAGAAGTTATCAAAGGATATTTGATTTTCAAAACCGTTTGTCCAGTACAGCCAATCAAAATTGGCAACAAAGCAACCAAACAGGAAGTTGGATCATATCTCGGCTAATCTTTAAGAAATCAACCCCAAACCTGGTGTGATGACTCGGAACCCTCTTCTGAGGCTGTCTAATGAATTTGGTGTCATGTCATTACTGGGCGTGGCCGCGGGAAGCAAAAATGAGTTTTGGCCAATAACTGTTGATTTGTTTGCCTTTATTAAGGGATTCCTTTGTTTCATGATATCTTGGGACGTCCCGTGTGTGACCCATCATCATTTGTGATAATAGCCGAATTGAAGCGGCCGCCATTTTGAATTCATTGAAAAATGTTTTTTCTCTACTCCTCCTACACATGTTGTCCAATCTTCACCAAATTTCGCAGTGATTATCTTCAGACCAAGCCTCACAAAGGCCATCACATGATTGTTTGATTTTCAGAACCGTTTTGCCCGGTACAGGCAATCAAAATGTGCAATTAAGCCATCAAACAGGAAGTTGGGTCGTATCTCAGCAAATCTTTGATGGATTCACACCAAACTTGCTGCATGCACTCGGAACCCTGTTCTGAGGATTTCTAAAGTGTTTTATGGGTCATTTGACTGCTTGGCCACCACATCGCTGCTTGCAGCTATATTTATTATTACGTTTCTTCTGTCATTGGAGTCTATGGCAGCCCCTAGAACCGTATGGTAAAAAGTTGTGAAATTTGGCACACTCATTAAGCACAGTCCCTTCTTTATATTCACCAAGTTTCATGTCTCCCATTGGAGTACTCTAGCGCCACCAACTGGTCAAAGTTGGACTTGTGTTTACACACGTAACTTTTGAACCGTATGACCGATATTCAAAAATGAGGTACCGTTGGATTCCCTGGATCGAGACGAGTTCAACGCACACCATGGCGTTAATTTCCGGTTATACAGATTTTCTGCCATTTTGAATTTTGTGAAAAAAAGTTTTTTTGCTTCTCTTCCCTCAATTTTTGTCAAATCTTCCCCAAAATTGGCAAACATCATCATCAGACCAACCCTCACAGAAGTTATCAAAGGATATTTGATTTTCAAAACCGTTTGTCCGGTACAGCCAATCAAAATCGGCAACAAAGCAACCAAACAGGAAGTTGAATTATATCTCAGCTAATCTTTGAGAAATCAAACCAAACTTGGTATGATGACTCGGAACCCTCTTCTGATGCTGTCCAATGAACTTGGTGTCATTTCATTACTGGGCGTGGCCGCAGGAAGCAAAAATGTGTTTTGGCCAATAACTGTTGATTCGTTTGCCTTTATTAAGTGATTCCTTTGTTTTATGATATCTTGGGACATCCCGTGTGTGACCCATCATCATTAGTGATAATAGCCGAATTGATGCGGCCGCCATTTTGAATTCATTGAAAAATGTTTTTTCTCTACTCCTCCTACACATGTTGTCCAATCTTCACCAAATTTCGCAGAGATTATCTTCAGACCAAGCCTCACAAAGGCCATCACATGATTGTTTGATTTTCACAACCGTTTGCCCGGTACAGGCAATCGAAATGTGCAATTAAGCCATCAAACAGGAAGTTGGGTCGTATCTCAGCAAATCTTTGATGGATTCACACCAAACTTGCCGCATGCACTCGGAACCCTGTTCTGAGGATTTGTAACGTGTTTTATGAGTCATTTGACTGCTTGGCCACCTCATTGCTGCTTGCAGCTATATTTATT